>NC_080418.1:51429712-51682212 GCF_029873635.1 Malania oleifera
TCACCCATCGTGCTCATTTCAAATTCACTTTGCATGCATTTGGAAAACTCATTACACAACTCATCCTTAGTTGCCCCAAAAATGATATCATCCACATAAATTTGAACATGGAGCATATCATCATTTTTGGATTTGATGAAAAGTGCAGTGTCAATTTTGCCATGGGTAAACCCATTTTCCAATAGAAAACCACTAAACCTTTCATACCAAGCTCTAGGAGCTTGCTTCAATTCATATAAGGCTTTAGACAACCGGTAAACATGATCGGGATATTTATGATTTTCAAAACTGAGTGGTTGTTCTACGTATACCTCTTCATTAATGAAACCATTTAGAAAAGCGCTTTAAACATCCATTTGAAACAATTTAAAATTTTTAAAAGCGGAAAAGGCAAGTAGCATACAAATGGCTTCTAATCTAGAAACAGGAGCATATGTTTCATCAAAGTCAATCCCTTCCTACTGGTTATACCCTTGGGCAACTAGTCTAGCTATTCCTAGTTACTACTCCATTCTCATCTTTCTTATTTCTATATACCCATTTAGTTTCAACGATGGTGTGCTCAATAGGCCTAGGAACTAAGGTCCACACTTTGCTTCTATCGAATTGGTTAAGTTATTCTTGCATGGACATCACCCAAGACTCGTCCTCTATGACTTCTTTAATATTTTTAGGTTCTTCTTGGGATAAGAAAGTGGAATGATTCACTAGATTTCTAAGGGAGGATCTTGTGGCTACACCATGGGATGGTTCACCTATGATTTGATCTATAAGGTGATTTCTTGTTAGCTTTGGTGTATTCCCAAGAGGGGGGGGGGTGAATTGAAATTTAAAAATTTATCATCTAGGTTAAACTAATCTAGTAGTAGTACATTCACAACCTAGGGTCTGTCTATGCAGTTCTAAATGCGCAGATAGATACAATGTGCGGAAATTAAAATCATGCATAACATTCACCAATTATAACATACATGTGCGATAAATATAAAGAGTAGAAATATAAATAAGGCACACAATATGTTATCGGGATTCAGCTAACTATGCCTACGTCCCCGCCTCTAACTCGCAAGCCCGAGAATTCCACTAATGGCTCATTTAACAGGTGGAGCGGCACCGATTACAACCAGGTCAATTACCATAGGACTGAACTCAACCTTAACCAGGTCAATTAAAGGGCTGACCACAACCAACACGTTTTACCAGGATGGTGTAACTAGCTTTCGTAACCGGGTTAAAGCCAATCTAGGACTATTTCAAAGGGCTAGTCTCCCTCTTCAGGCCCGTGCTTGGAAATACAACAATATTTGAAATACAACGAAATGGTACAGTGATTATGCTTTCATGTAAAGAAGATGTGTACCCAGATACGCGCAGTATACTTAATCAATCAAATGCACGTCAACAATGTAGGTAAATGTAAGCTCGGTGATGTGTATTTTTGTGCAAGTTACACTCAACAAGATATGATCGCTAATATGCTTAAGAGTGTTCTAATCAAGTTATTTCTTTGAAATAGGATATATCAAATCTCAATAATGATCAGGATTTCAAAGATGCTGCAAATATTCAAACTTAACTCAAAAGATTTTCCTTCAATGTAATAAGCACAAGAGTAGTTTGAAAAAAATCATATCTTGTAGAAAATGTTTTTGCACAACAAAATCAAAGCTAAGGGAATCTTGCACTGACAATGCAAAGACCCCTAAGCTTGTTAGTTTATTTCAACACAAGATTTATAATATAGAAGTTTGTGGGACAACCTAAACCAAACTTTCCAACATAATATCAACAATCACACAAGCAAATGGGAGTTTTAGCGCTACCTAGTATACACTAGCGCAACCAATATTTTCTCACAATATCAAGATCTATCAAGGGAATAGTAAATTGAGAGTATTTGGACAAAAATAGTATTTGTGATAGAGAGGATTTTAACTTAATGATTTTGGCTAATCTCACTCTAATTCACAAATGAACCCATATTTATAGCTAGGGGTAAAATTATAACCGTTGGGGACTTGTTGGGAATAATTAGAAAAAAATCAAAATGTTAAAAGCTCATTAACCCAATTTTACCGTCGTAAATTTATTTTTAACCCGCCGAGGTTCGGGTGGCTGAACTGAGGTTCGATCGCCCGAACAGACACAGGAATAAAAGTGATTTAAATAGGTTCGGTCGCCTGTGCCATGTTTCGGCAGCCCGAATCAAAGTCAAAAAGTTTTCTTCGTAACTTCGGGTGCCCAGTCTAGGGTTCGGTAGCCCGAACTTATATGTTCGGTCGCCTAGGATCCTTTGAACTGTATGGTTCGGTAGCCTGAGTTAGTGAGGAGTCCCTTTCAAAGGATTCAGGTGCCTGAGGATGATAAGGTCAAAATAGGTTCGGTCGCCCGAAGTCTAGTCAAATTGTTGACTCCTCAACATTTTGGGCGCCCGAGGTGATTTGTTCACCTCAGGTTCGGTCGCTCGACCTCACACATTTTATGCCTTTTAAGTTCATTTTCACTTTAATTAATTCCGCTGATATTATAAGTGATATTGGGGACTTTGTGCACTAAGTGTAGGAACCTAAGGTCTTTTCAAGGGTGCCTTAAAGTCATTCGGTCCCTATGGTCAAACTACGGTCTTTTTGAGAGCTTACAAATATCTGCATGCAAGACATGCAGAGATTATTATAGATCGTTTCTCCTAATTGCTATTACAGACTCATATTACAATCATTGATTTGACAATACAAGTTAAAGTCTTCAGGGTCTTCATGCTTTGCTTTCATGTGCTATCAATTTGATGCTCCTAATATTATCCTACACACAAACTTGGCAAACGTTAAATACCAAGAGTATTTGTCATTATCAAAACTGGGTGTGACCTATGGGGTCAACATTTCTAATGAATTTCCAATCTCTAGGCAACTCCTGATTTCCATTTTTATTATCTTCAAGTGATTTTTCATTTGCTTCTTGATTTTCACTTGCATTGTTTTCAATAGACATTTTCTCTATGCATTTTCTAATATCAATATCATCTTCATCATCTTTATTAGAAAATGGATTAGACTCATCAAACACAACATAAATAAATTCAATGACAATTAAAGTTCTTTTATTGAAAACCCTATATGCTTTGCTATTTAATGCATATCCTAGGAAATACCTTCATCAGATTTAGAGTTGAATTTTCCTAGATGTTCATTACCTTTAAGCACAAAGCATTTACAACCAAACACATGAAAGTAGGAAATATTAGGTTTATGGTTGTTCCACAATTCATAAGGAGTTTTATTAATCGAAGGTCTAATCAAAACCCTATTCATAACATAGCATGCAATATTAATGGCCTCGGCCCAAAAATATTTAGGTAAGCTATGCTCATTCAACATAGTTCTACCCATTTCTTACAGTGACCTATTCTTTCTTTCTACTACACCATTTTGTTGAGGTGTCCTAGGTGCAAAGAAGTTATGTGATATGACCTCTAAGTCACAATATTTTTCTATGCTCTCATTTTTTAATTCCATGCCTCTATCACTTCTTATGTGAGTTATTTTATATCCCTTTTCATTCTGGATTCTCCTACAAAGTTTAGTGAACTATTCACATGATTCATTTTTATATGCAAGAAACAACACCCATGTGAATCTAGAAGAGTCATCCACAATTACAAAGGCATAAGATTTACTACCAGACTTTGCACAGAATTAGATCAAAACAAATCTAGGTGAAGCATCTCTAAAGGTCTAGTAGTAGATATGAATTTATTTTTCTTAAAACTAGATTTTGTTTGCTTACCTATTTAAAATGCATCATAGATTTTATCCTTTACAAAAGACATATTAGGAAAGACTTTAACTAATTCTTTTCTAACAAGTTTAGATAATAAATCCATGCTAGCATGTCCTAAACGCCTATGCCATAACCAACTAGCTTCATTTATAGCAGAAAAACATGTTACGTGTTGTGAAGCTAAATTATCAAGCGAGGTAGCATAAACATTTTCATGTCTATCAGCAATAAAAAGCACTTTGCGATCTATTTTATTTTCTACTATGCATTTGTCATTTTCAAAAGATACTTTATATTATATGTCACACAGCTAACTTATGCTAAGTAGATTATGTTTCAGTCCATCAACCAACAAAACATTATCAATAGTAAGAGAGGAATCCTTACCAACCTTACCTACCCCGATGATACATCCTTTGGCATTGTCCTCAAATATTACATAGCCTCCATCCTTGGGAACAATTGATGTGAATTTGCCCTTGTTGCCTGTCACGTGCCGTGAGCACCAACTATCTAAGCACCATCTGTCCTTGGAGGAGGACGATCTTAAGCATACCAGCAAAATAAGCTAAGTGACTGATGTTAGTCCCCAAATTTCGTTGGGTCCACGGGAGTTAGTAGCAAGATCTCCTTTAACTACCCATACCTTCCTAATTCTAACATGCTTATTCCTAAGTGGACAATCAAATTGAATATGACCAATCTTTTTACATTTAAAATATCTTAATCTACACTTAGGCTCTTTAGGAGGAATATGAGATTTTAACTCACGTGTAAAGTTTCCTAAGTAAAGATTGGGTCGTCTAACATTTTCAATACCATTAAAACCAAGACTCTCTTTACTTAAGGAGTTTCTTTGGGCACCAAGTAATTTTTCAAATTTTTCTTTGCCCTTAGTAAATTTAAAAATGATTTTGGAGCTATCCTCCATTTTCCTCTCAAGCTCAACAATAGTAGCGTCTTTTTCCTTTAAAATAGAGGCATGAAAGGGTTTTACCATAGTAAATAATTTTGACCAATTTTCACATTTCTTTTTCAAATCATTATTTTCTTTGGTCATTTTGCCTAACAATTTTGAAACACGAATATATTCAAACTGTAATTCTCTAAATGTAGGCATGCAATCAAAATCACAATTATCAGATGAATAATAAGAAGATAATGAACTAGAAGTCAATACCTCATCCTCGTGTGCCATCAAGCATAGATTAGTGACCTCCTTGTCACTATGATCTGAATCTGAGTCGCTGCTGCTGAATTTGTCCCATGAAGTCCCAGGCTTCATGGCTTTCTTCTTTTTCTTAGCCTCCTTTTTCAGTAATGGGCAGTCGGGTTTGATGTGCCCCACCTTGTTGCAGTTATAGCACGTAGGAGCATTTGATTTTTATTTTATTTTGTTGGACTCTCCCTTCTCATTAGTAGATTCTCTATTTTTTTAAATGGCTTTCTGTTCTTCTTGAAAAATTTGCTAAACTTTCTGGTTAGCATAGCCATTTCATCATCAGTGTCGGACTCACTGCACTCACTAGATGTGTTATTAGATGCTTTCAGTGCAGTCACTTTGTTAGCCCTATTATGCTCATTAAGTCTTTCATTTATGGACAATTCATAAGTAATCAAGGAACCTATCAATTCATCTAAGGTCATGGTCTTAAGGTCTCTGCCCTCAGCAATGGCCATAGCCTTGGCTTCCCAAACAGGAGGTAAGCCTTTAAGGATCTTCCTAATCATCTCATAAGTGCAATAGGTCTTTCCTAATGCATGCAGTGAGTTTATAATGTGTGTGAATCTAGTGTACATGCTCTGAATGGACTCACCTACATTCATCCTAAATGCCTCATAATCACTGGTCAACATATCTATCCTACTATCCTTTACATCCCTAGTACCCTCATATGTGACCTCTAACTTATCCCAGAAATAAAATGCAAGAATTAATACAAGTTTGTACCACACACAACCCTTATTACAAATAATTCAATTATGAAGCTTCCATCGGTTGTGCTTGGGTTCATCCGAGTACATGACCTTTTGATCTTTCCTACTTTGATCGTTAACTTGGTCCAATATTTTCTTTTGATCCAGTATGTTAGCTCTACCGTGATCCCAAGAGGAGGGGTGAATTGGTATTTTTAAAATTTAGTCCCTAGGTCAATCTCCTAACACCAGTATATTCACAACCCTATGGTCAATCTAGTGCAAGTAAAGTAAATGTATACCAGAAAGTAAATAAAACTATTTAATCAATCACACAAGCACCAAAACGCAGTAAAGAAAAGGTGACACACAAAGATGTTATCGAAGTTCGGCTAATTGCCTACGTCCCCGCCTTGGCTAACAAGCACAAGGATTACCACTATCATTTTGCTCACTTAAACGGGTGGAGCGGCACCTATACAAACCAGGTCAATTAGCACAGGGCTGACCTCAACCTTTACACCAATCCTTACCGGGCTAGATTACCGCCCCCTCAGGCCACGCTTGGAAACACTCAGATTTTACAATCAAATAGTGCAAATAAAAGTGCTTTCAAGTAAAGAAGATATGTACCTAAATGCGTTCAATCACATACACCACAAATGATTTAATATGTAAGCTCGGTGTGTTCTAAATAGTTCAACTCTCAAATGTATTTTCTATAAGTGTAATGTGTACGTGAGAGTGTCAAAAAACAATCTTTGTATCTCAAAATATTCAATTAAATGTGTTCACACAAGATGTCAAATGAGTCTTAAGTATGTCAATCAGTAGAATGTTTCAATCACAAATATAGCGTATATGCTCGGTTTGCAAAAGATATGTAATCTTTGTATTCAACAAATAATATGTGAGTGAATAAATATTGCACAAAGATTAATATCACAAACACAAATACCTCTTCACAAGTATATCAAATATAAATCACACAAGATATTTGAGTAAGTTTAGAAAACGTTTTGCAACCTAAAACAAATACAAAACTTCCTAAGCTATTGCAACGAAAATACAACACTCGGAAGTTCAATATAAGTCTTCTTAGGATAGGCTTATTAGCAAAGCCCCCTAAGAGAACTTAGGTTTTTATGTTATAAAATCAAATCACTCAAATATGAATGGGAGAGCAAACCTCTTTACACAAAACACTCAATACACTTACAAAGGATTTGGAGAGATGTAGAAAGTAAGATTGAGTGGTTTTTCAAAGTGTGTGAACAATAGAGAGATTTTTCATTTTGTTTTTCTAATCATGTTACTAATTGTCCCAAATGAAGAAGTATTTATAAACACCCCATGAAATATAACCGTTGGGGACCTATTAGGAATTATTATGAAAGTTAAATGACATTTTATCAAATTTAACGCTATTTAAAATATTTGAACCACGATAAAAAATCAGGGCAACCCAAGAGGTCTGGTCGACCAAAAACCTTTTCGGTCGATCGAAGTTCATATGGTTCGGTCGATCGGGCTATTTTTGAATTGCTCCGTCGGTCAACTAGGAGAACATGATTTTTCCAATTCCCGTGGTTTAGTCAACCAGAGGAAAATGAACTGAGCCTCTCGGTTGACCAGACCTTTGGGCCAATTCTCGAGAACCCTCGGTCGACCAGGTTAGTGCAATACAAAATTTACTCGGTCAACCGAGAGGTTAGAGTGTTGACTCCTAGGTGGTTCAGTCGATCGGGATCAAATGAACTACGGTGGCTAAATCGACCGTGCTATGGTCAACCGGTTGACCCAGACTAGATTCGGTCAATCGAGGCAGAATGAACTGCATTGGCCGATCGAATGAAAGTGCACAAAGTGTGCATTTCGGTCCTGTTATGATTCACACAAACCGTATTCAAGTGCCTAGCATTTATAAGTACAATGGTAAGTGTCCTAGGGTCATTTCTGGGTCCTTTTGAAGACACCGAAAATATCTGGTGTCAAACCCTAAGGTCATTTGTATTATGAGCTTACATATTTGACCATGCATGTGATGTTTGTGATTATTGCATATAAACAGCCCTAATTACTATTACAGACCAATTATACAACTGAATATATATATATATATATATATATATTACAATTATAAACATGAATTGGTCTTCAAGCTTCATTTGCTCCCTGTGCATGTGCATCATGATCTTAACAATTTAAGTTCGTGCACAAAGCCTCAAACGCTCATTAGATACAATGAGTGTTTTTCATAATCAAAACCGGGCGTGACCTATAAGGTCAATACAGTACTTTGTGATTGTGTCACTTGTACCTATACTAAGCATAATCACAAAGATGGAACACACTAGAAACAACAAGTAGGTTAATATCATCAAAACACAATAAGCCATGATAGTGTAGCCATCAAGGCTAACATTATCCTCCTTTTTTATGATGTCTAACCTATCAAGAATCTACTTAATTTTTACATTTGTATTTATACTTACTATGGCTTGATATGCAAAGATAAGCTAACCTAGAATTACTAATGGGTTGTTATCATCAAAACAAGACAATTAAGCTTACTTAGCCTCTAGGGCTAACATTCTCCCCTTTTTTTGATGATGGCAAACCAATGGTGTTCTCCTATAGGGTATATTTTAAAGCTCCCCCTCAATTTATGCATATTCTTAGATAAGACTAACACTTGCTCCCCCTTACTATATGCATAAAGGTAAAAGTATTTAACTATATTTTTTTATATCTATTCGAGCTTTAAACATTCATACCATAAAATAGAAAGTTCATGTAAGATAAAAAAAAAAAAAAAAAACAATTAGAACTTTCATATTATCTTTGAATTACCACATACATTCTACCCCACATGCATTTTCCACGCATTTCACTTCTCCCCCTCACATAACACCACACAACATTCTCTTAACAAAAAGGACACCAAACTATCATCTCCCCCTTTTATCATCATCAAAAAGAGAGGCAAAAATTCATTTTACCAAAAAATGATTTCTCCCCCTTAATATAAGATATCGTGGTGAGGTGAGTGTGTGCTAGATACATATGCCAAAAAGAATTGCTAAACCATAACACTTGAAAACCAAGAATGACTCTCCTGCAAAAACTTAAATGATGATTTCTATGAATTATACCATATGATGTGGATCAATCATTCAATGCAACTTTTCCAAAAGTTGTTATAATTAGCTTACATTAAAGCTCAAGTCAATGTATGGGATATGTTTTGCGATGTTTTTAAGAAATCTACTATATATCCAAGCAAGAGCATATATTATCAAAACACATCATAGCATGCTTTTGAAAAAAAAAAAATCAAAACCTTAGAAATTCACAAGAGAAAACAAGGTTTTTCCAATTACCAAGCTTGGAGCACATGCTATTTCATCCTATAAAGAATAGCCAACATTTTCAAAAAGAAACCAATTGATAATGACATATACAATTAAAGCATCACATTGGTTTTATAATTTGAACTCATCAATATTGGCATGCTTTTAAAAAGTTCCCAACAAAGTAATTTAAACAATTCAAAATTTGGGATTTTTCACTTTGAGCTCATCAAATACTTTAACCTAGGTGGGGGTTTAAATCTACCTAAACCTAATTCCTAATCCTAGGTCCTAAGGAAACAATTCAAAGAGCTAATGTGTTTTCTTTTGGTACCCATTCTTCCTTGGTCCCAAGGAGTTGGTTTTCTTTACAACCCATTCTATTTTTCTTTCTTTGCCTCTAGCTCCTCTAAATGGGCATAATATCAAATATGACCATTTCTTTCACAATATAGACAAATCTTGTTTTCATCTGAGGGTCTTGACTTAATTGCATAATTTTTGCTTGTTGAGGCATGACCGTGTGATTTACAAGAGGATTGCCAATTATTTTTCGAAAAGTTATTTCTTTTAACTCCCAAGAATTTATTTGCATTTTCTTTTCCTCTTATGATTTTACCATGATTTTCAACTTTGTTTTTTAAGGGAGTATTTTCTTTCAAAAATTTTCAATTTTATTTTTCAAAATTCCTACTTTTTCTTGAAGAGTTTCATGGTCTTTTTGAGCTTTTTCCATAAGCTCCTCATTTTCCCTTTTTAAAGAGCAATTTTCTTCTTTCAAGATAGAACAAAGACAAGGTTCCTTGCCTTTGGATTTTGACAAATTTCCTTCCAAATTTTCTATCTTTTCTTTCAGAGTTTCATGCTCTTTTTGAGAATTTAAAACAAACTCTTCATTTTTCTTTTTTGAGGGATTCAATTTCTTCATTCAAAGAGAGTTCTTTTTGTTTGCATTTTAAGAGAGTTGCTTCAAGATGTTTATTCTTCCTTTTAGTTGCAATTAATTCATTATAAAGTTTTTTACGAGTTTCTTCTAACTCATCATATGAAGGAGTATAATCATCATCATTTTCTGAACTTGTTCCTTCTACTTCATGTTTGTTGGCCATGAAGCATTTATGTGCTTCTTCCTTATTTTTGCTTATTTCTTCATTCCTAAAGTGTTGTTTTCCTACAAGAAACTTCCTTAATTATCTAATGAGTGATTCCATGTTATCCTTACTATCTTCGTCATCTTCAAGAATTTCTTTAAGATTTGGACAAGATGATTAGGATCCAAAATCGTATTTTTCTTAGGTTCATAAGTCATAAATGACTCAAGAAGCTCATCAAGTGTGACTTTGGTTAAATCCTTTGCCTCTTCAATGGCGGTGGATTTTGCATGCCATGACTCGGGTGTTAGCTTTGGTGCAATTCCAAGAGGGGGGTGAATTGGATATTTAAAAATTTTATCCCCTAGATCAATCCACTAATCAACAAGTATTACGCAAGCCTAAGGTTAATCTAGTGTATGTAAAATAAATCAATGCAAATATACAATGGAATTTAAACTGCAATAGAAATTTAATCAAGAATGCACAATAAAGCAGTAAAGGAGATGACACCCAGAAATGTTATCGAGGTTTGGCCAAATTGCCTACGTCCCTGCCTTGGCTAATAAGCACAAGGATTACTACTATAAGCTCACTTAACAGGTGGAGCGGCACCTAAACAACCAGGTCAATTAGCACAGGGCTGACCTCAACCTTTACAACCAGGTCAATTAATATAGGGCTGACCTCAACCTACAAAATCATTACCAGGCTGGATAACCACCCCCTCAGGCCACGCCTAGAAAGACAACAATATTCACTGTACTATTTGATTGAGTGAATATTGTTGTATTTCCAGGCGTGGCCTGAGGGATTGGTAATCCAGCCTGGTAAGGATTGTGTAGGTTGAGGTCAGCCCTGTATTAATTGACCTGGTTGTAAAGGTTGAGGTCAGCCCTATGCTAATTGACTTTGTTGTTTAGGTGCCGCTCCACCCGTTAAGTGAGCCTATAGTGGTAATCCTTGTGTTTGTTAGGTACAGTATAATCAATACACTGCCAAAAGAAAGGATTTGATAAGCTTAATGTAGTTTATGTGTCTACTCTCAAATAATTATATGAGCGATGTAATTAGTGCGGGAAAGTGCAAATGATATGATCTCTGTATCACACAATATATTCAATCATAATGCACAAACAAAGATCACAAGCACACTTCAAATATTTAAACCAATATTTTTATCAATATAAGCCAGAAGAGATATTAAAATAATGGTTTGTTAAAATATTTATTTGATCTTTGTTATAAAATGATAATCTCAATGAAAAGGTATAGCAACAAAGATCTTCAGCACGCAAAAAAATATCTCAAAATATTTCTCAAGGATAAGCACAAAAGATATTTGAAAAACGATTTGAAAAATATTTTTGCAATCAAAACACAGTATGAACTTTTGAGTGTTGCAATGAAAAATGCAAAACTCAGAAGTTCTAAGAAGTTTTCTTATGGAAGGCTTATTTACGAAGCCCCCTAGGAGAACTTAAAGCTTACTTTCTATGAAAAATAAATCTTAATCAGAACAACCAAGAGAGAGTTTAAGCTTGGTGAGATAAGTACAAGAATACTCTTACAAACAAGTATTTTCAATATGAATGAGTAAGAGGAGGAGTATATTGCTTGAATATGCAAAGATGGGATTTTTGCGATTCAGAGGATATTTGCTAATTATTTTTGTTAATCTCTTGTTAATTTTTGCAAATGAAGGCCTATATATAAAGATAGGAAAAATTATAGCCGTTAGGACATGTAGGGTATTATTAATATTGTTTTAAACCAATTTAACCCTAATTGACCCCATTTAAAAAAGTTAACCACGGTAAAAAAATATGGGGCAACCCGAGAGGACCGATCGACCTGGGCAAGTTCGGTTGACCGAAGTTCTTGAGGTTCGGTTGACCAGGCAAGAAATGAACTATGAGTTCGGTTGACCGGACTCGGAGATCCAAGGGCGATTTTTAATTTTTGCAAGGTTCGGTCGATCGGGAAGATTTGAACTAGATAGTTCAGCCATCCAAATTATTGGGACATCTGCTGAGGACCCTCAGTCGACCAGAGCATTGGAGTACATTTTGGGCTCGGTTGACCAGGTGGTCAAAAAGTTGATTCCCTAGGGGGTTCGATTGACCGAGTATAAATAAACTATATAAGTTCAGTCGACCGGGCTATGGTCAATTTGTTGACCCGATCAGGGTTCGATCTACCGACAGGTAATGAACTGGGAAGTTTGGTCAATCGAGCCATGGTCAAACTATTGACCCGGCACCAGTTCGGTCGACCGAGGGAATTTGTACTTGAGTAGTACGGTCAATCGAACATGCAACTTCAGTGCATTTCGGTTCTTTTTAAGCATGCAAACACCCTATTCAAATTACCATTCATATATATGCATGTTTAAGTTTCTTAGGGTCATTTCTAGGTCCTTTTTAGTTTGAGGACATCGAAAAAATCCGATGTCAGTCGACCAAGGGTGTTCTCTAAAGTCCATTTATGGTCTAGAGGTTATCCATCCTACTATGTAGGTAAGACATTAATTATTACAGACCATGTTCTCCTAATTATAATTACAGACCCAAATAAATGATTAATTACAATACAACATAAAAAGGGTTTTCAGGTCTTCGCTTCATGTGTTGTGTGCATGCACCATATGATATTCCGATTGGTCCTGCACACAAACTCATTAACCATTAAATATCATAGTATTTGTCATAATCAAAATGAGATATGACCAATAAGGTCAACATCGAGTAAAGATCGGAGAACTTTTTGAACATTATCCTCCATGAAATATGTTCTACCGAGTGCTTTTAGTTCATTTGTGATGTGTGTGAACCGAGTGAACATGGATATGATGGATTTTCCCTCATCCATTTTAAACATTTCACACTCATTGATAAACATGCAAATTTTAGACTTCTTAACTTGTGAAGTACCTTCATGTGTGACTTCAAGTTTTTCCCATATTTCTTTACCGATATTACAACCATAAACACGATTGTATTCATTATCACTTAAAGCACAATAAAGAAAGTTTTTGGTTTGAAAGTTAAGCTTAGTTCAGTTTCTGACTATTGCTTAGGTTGTTTTGGTTCACCTTTGGCATTTTTGAATTCATAATCTCACTCTAAGATGACCCACCACATCTTGAAATTGTGTGCTTTAAAGAAGGTAGTCATTCAGTTTTTCCAAACTGGGTAGTTTGAACCATTGAACAATGGAAGTCTTGCCATGGATTTTCGTTGGGAAGAGGTGCTCACCAAATACTCCATTTGATCTTTTACACTCTGGATTTTATTCCAAAAAGTACAAGCACCTTGCTCGGATACCACCTGTTAGTCATCCCAGCCGGGAGTATATAGTCTAGAGGGGGGTGAATAGACTCTTTTCATGAAATACGTATTTTCTAAAAAATAAAAACTCTTGGCAAGATACAAGAAATTATATCACAATACAAATATAAATCATGCACAAGATATAAACTAAAGAGTGTAAGGGAGAGAAAGAACAATACCGGTATTTTAACGTGGTTTGGCACCAAGCCTACATCCACGCCTTAGCACCAAGCCAAGGATTCTACAATCCACTAAGAATACTACTTCACAAGCGGAGAAGCCTTACAACTCAAGAACAAATTTCTACACTCAAGAACAAATCCCTACCGCGCTCACCAAGAGCCTTAGTTTTGGTTCACAAAGAACCTTACAAGAGATTGGAAATACAAATTAATGATCCTTAAATGAGCCAATATAAAATACAACCAAATCCTCACTCTATTCTATCATGGAATGAATCTTACAAGATAAGTGAACAAGAGAGGATTGAGCACTTGTGAAGAATAACTAAAATGCAAAGTGTAAAGTGCTTAGGTTTTGGATAAAATGATATTTTTCACAAATATGATCAATAATACTCGAAACCATGAATGTGAGTTTGTGACTTTTAGTGCAATCCTATAAACTCAAGTGCCCTAGTATGCTTGCATTGACTCAACTTTTGCTTAGAAATTATGCAAAAACAAAACAAAAGGGTTACAATAAGTTCCTACCACACACAACCCTTATTACAAATAATTCAATGATGAAGCTTCCATCGATTTTTCGGTTCATCTGAGTACGTGACCTTTTGATCTTTCCTACTTTGATCGTCAACTCAGTCCAATCTTTGCCTTCGATCCAGTACTTTTGTTAATGTGTCATATGTGCATGTACTAAGCGTAATCTACAAAGATGGAAGACACTAGGAACAACAAGTAGGTTAATATCATTAAAACACAATAAGTCATGATAGTGTGGCCATCAAGGCTAACACCAACAATTGGTATCAGAGCCTCGTTGCAAAAACTTTAATCACTTGTGTTAAAGATTGCAATGGCTCAAATTGGTGTATCCCCATTTGGTAAGGGACAGTCACCTTCTAGCCCTCCACTTTTTTGTGGTGTAAACTACACCCATTGAAAAATTAAAATGAGCATTTTTATAAAATCTATGAATTGGAGGGCCTGACAGATGATTGATAACAAAATTTGTATGCCTATAAATGAAAATGATATTAATTTGATGCATGCAAATTCACATGCTAGGGATCTACTGTATTGTGCATTAGATTATAATATTTTTGTTGAGACATGCTCTAATACCAAAAATATATGGGAAGAGCTTTACAGGAGGTATGGAGTACCTAGGAACGAAGAGATTGTGTTAGAATTGGTGTTTTCCCAAGAGGGGGGGTGAATTGGAATTTAAAACTTTTTCTCCTAGGTTAATCTATCCTACAACAGTAAATACACAACCTAGGGTTTGTCTATTCAATTTCCAAAAGCGTAGATAAATATAATGTGAAATTTAAGTCATACGCATCATTCACTCATAACATACATGTGCGGTAAATATAAAGTGCGGAAATATAAATGAACACACGATATGTTATCGCGGTTCGGCCAACCGTGCCTACGTCCCCGCCTCAAGCTCGCAAGCAGGAGGATTCCACTAATAGCTCACTTAAGGGTGGAGCGGCACCGTTTACAACCAGGTCAAATTAACACAGGGCTGACCTCAACCTTAACCAAGTCAATTAGCGGGGCTGACCTCAACCTACACGCCTTAACAGGATGACGCACCTAGCTTTCCTAATCGGGTCTAAGCCAATCCAGGACTATTCCAGAGCTAGTCTCCCTCTTCAGGCCCGTGCCTGGAAATACAACCAAAGTGTATTACAATGAAATGGTACAGTGATTGTGCTTTCAAGTAAAGCAGATAAGTACCCAAATTCGTGCAATAATATAAACCACAAATATGATTCAATATGTAAGCTCAATGTGGTCTAAGATGTCAACTCTCAAATAGATTTACTATCGTTGTAATGAGTGCGTGAGAGTGCAAACTTAAATGATCTTTGTATCACAGGATAATCAATCTAAGTGCTCAAACAAAGATATTATCCAAACTTCATATATTTCAATCAACAAGTTTTCTCAATACATATATGTATATGAAGCTCTAGCAACGTATAAGTTTGGTTTGCAAAAGGATGCTCAATCTTTGTATTCAGCAAGGAATATATGAATTAACGAATATTACAATAAAGATTTTATCACACTAGCAAATATCTTATCAAATATTTTCAAGATAAAAACACAGTAGATATTTGAAAATATTTTTGCAACCAAAATGAAAATACCCTCTTCTTAAGATCTTGCAATGAAGGTGCAAGCTTAGAAGATCTAACAAGGTTTTCTTAGGAAATGCTTATTAGCAAAAGCCTCCTAAGAATCCTAAGGTTTGGCTCTCAAGAAAATCACATCAAACAAGTAGCATAAGGAGAGCAAACCTATTAAACAAAACTCTCAATCAACTTACAAAATATGTAGGTAATGCTAGAAGGCAAGTATGAGTGGTTTGAGTAATAAAATGAGTATTATAGGGTTTTGGTTTTTTAATGAATTTTCCCTAATCAAAGTGGCTAATCTCTCTTAATTTTTGCAAATGAACACATATATATAGCCATGGAAGGAAATATGACCGTTGGGGACCTATAGGGTATTATTAGAAAAGTTTAATGATGTTTAAGGCATTTTAACCCTATTTAGAAAAATATTAACCACGGTAAAAATGAGACCAACCCGAGAGGTCCGATCGACCAGAAATGGTTCGGTCGACCAGGACTCAAGTGGCTCGGTCGACCAGGGGCATTTTGAACTGAGTGGTCGGTCGACCGGGCAAGGGCGATTTTTCAAAACTCCGAGGTTCGGTCGACCGGCCCCTTTTTGAACTGCATGGCTCGGTCGACCAGACCGTTGGGAATCCTCCCAAGACCCCTCGGTCGACTAGGTAGTTGGAGTATAAATCTGGTCGGTCGACCGGGAGGTCAAACTGTTGACTTCCAGGTGGTTCGGTCGACCGAGGTCAAATGACCTATAAGGGCTCGGTCGACCGGGTCTGGGTC
Source organism: Malania oleifera (assembly GCF_029873635.1). Taxonomy (NCBI): domain Eukaryota; kingdom Viridiplantae; phylum Streptophyta; class Magnoliopsida; order Santalales; family Ximeniaceae; genus Malania; species Malania oleifera. The sequence goes on from NC_080418.1 coordinate 51,446,295, forward strand.
AAATAGTTGACCCAGACCGGTTTCAGTCGACCGGGCCAAATTGAACTGAATTGGCCGGTCGACCGAAAGTGCACCAAGTGTGTATTTCGGTCCCGTATCTACCCAAACAATTCCTATTCAAGTGCCTAACAAATATATGTAAATATGTGTGTGTCCTAAGGTTACTTGGGGTCCAATTTGAAAGCACCAAAAAAATCCGGTGTCATGATCTACGGTCCTTTCTCATTCATGGTTCGGTTTGAGCTTACGTAGTAAATCATACATGTGATGTGCGTGAGCTTATTACAAACCGAATGCCCTAATTACTATTACAGACCAATATAAATATATTACAAAGAATATGATTTAGTCTTCAATCTTTTCTTGCTTTGTGCACATCTTGATCTTATCATTCTTGATTCCTGCACAAAACCTCAAACGTTCATTAGATACAATGAGTATTTGTCATAATCAAAACCAGGCGTGACCAATAAGGTCAACAGATTCTCACTCCTCTGTACGCTCTAAGCTCAAATGATCAGGAGGAGGTAAATCATGAGCTAGTAACGTCAATCAACGAAGAGGTATATGATTCCTATTCTACCTCAAATGATGATTCTTATTTTGAATCTTTTGATGATCCCTATGTTGAAAACTATAATATATCAAATGTCAAATCATTTGGTGCCTCTTATGATTCTATTAATGATACATGCATTGATTCATATGATGACTATTGTGATAACTCTTGTAATGAATCATGTCATAAATTGTTTAATGAAAGCATGTCCTCGAACAAAGAACTAGAATGTACATTATCTAAAATGCATAAACTTGTACTTAGGAAGTCTAAATTGAAAGCAATCTTGAAAGATAAGAATAAAAGGTGGGAAATTTATGGGCATGTCTAGCTCAAAGGAGCATTGTTCAATAATAGAAATGAATACTCTTCTCACCTTAATACAAATTTAATCCTTAAGAGTATTTATTCAAATTCTTTCATAAGCTCTCAAATTTTAATAAAATCCTTTAGAGCTTCATATCCTTATACTAAAGTTGAATGGTTAAAATGATTTCTATATGTTTTAATCAAAGAAACCTATGCCCAAACAATTAAAGTTAAACGCCATTCGAACTCGAGCATCTTACTCGTTGAGATTCATAAAAAAAAGAGGCATAAATGACTTATCACATCTTAAGGATATTCACTGTGACTTTTTGGTCCAATATGCCAAGGCATTAAAAGCCAAGTCATGAGTCCCTAAAATACATGATTTTAGACCCTCATTTATCTTTGTTTATCCTTATTTTATTATGTATTTTCCTAGAGTTATCATTGTTCAAAGCTATGCAAGGTTTGTTTGTCTTTCTCCGAAAAACAAGTTAAAACCATGGAGTTAGGCATTACAAGAAGCCAAGGAGGATTTAGAAGACTCAAAGATCAAATTCAGATGTTCAGACAAGCTTCAAAAGCTTCAACTCATAAACGAACAAGAAGATGATGCTCGACCATGTGGTGCTACCAGAAACACATAAGGGTGACTCAGTCTTCCACAGTAGACTCCAAGGTTCAGACTGAAATAAGAATCCTACAAGTCTCGACCATCAGCTCGACCAGCAAGACCCTGAGCCGTAATGAAGTCGAAGACATTGAAGATTCGAATCCATAACTTCCTGCGAGTCTCGACCAGGGCACACACAAGAAGGACAAAGGGCCAACTTAGTCGACAGCGACGATCTTTTATGTGAGATTTGCTACAAACTTTCCTAACTGCAAAACCAATCTTGTAAAACCTAGAGCCTATAAGTATTCCCTACGAACACAAGCTCTAGGTTCATCTTTGGCCTCTCTTAGGTTAGTGACAGACTTAAGATGTCAATGAGAACCATTATAGATTAGTCAGAGCAGAGTTTGAATTCCTATTTTGGTGCGTGTATGAAGTGTTCATTGGCCTGTGACAACCAATGGCGTTAATGTGCTCTCTGTGTACATTACATGGTCTTCTTTTGTACTTCTTAGCATTACTGACAGACATGATGAATGCAAAGGGATGATTTTTTTACATGCTTCATTTAGAGCTTTCATTTATGGTTTAGATTGTAATGATGTTTAGTGACAAGATTAACACCTCTATTTCTTCAGTCAGATACACGTATTAGGCTATAGTCTCCCATAGAGGTTCTCATGATCATTAAGATAGAGTATACTCCGGTTCTCGACTGTGTTCCGGACGGCTGGTGCACCCTTGCTACTTTATGCCCTCAAACGGCTCCTTGGATTGTTTAGCCGCGTTTTGATTAGTTTAGTACGATAAACTCACTGAACTTGGAGTAAAAAAAAAAACATGCTAAACTATACTTATGTCTAAACACTACTTTGTAGGAGTAGAGTTAATATAGATTTACTTGCTTTCGAGTAGTTGGTTAGATTTCACCCATTGAAAAATACCACATTTTACTTCTTTTTCATAACAAGACTATAATAAACTAATTTGGAAGTGGTTTAATAACTACGCTTTAAGTCTCTGTGGATCGATACCCCACTTACCTTCTTTCTACTGAATTTGGGATAGTTAGGTTTTATAAATATTATCTTTGGTAGTTAAGGACCCAAGCCTTGGCGAGCCTATCAAATTTTAGCGTCGTTGCCGGGGACTTGGTTACGGTTATAAGCCAACTTCCACTTTCAAGTATTTTTGCCTTGTTCTTTTGATTTGCTCTCCTTTTATTTTAAGTTTCTTTGTTAATTTTATTTTCTTTAGTTTTGTTTACTATTTTTGAAGTCTAGATCTTTGTTCTTACAAGTGTGTATGTTTGGTCTGCATTCTTTGGAACCTGAGATACTTCCCAAAGATCTTGAGATTGAAAAATCCCGTAGGTCCCATAGGAAACCTATCTCTAATCTAGAGAAGGCTGGGTTATCTAAACAAAAAGCCATGGCTGAAAATAACCGACTAGTTCCCGCTGAACAAATCCTGGAACCCCACGCTCCCTGCCTACCTATGGTAGGATAGCAACCCCTTCGACCTCTTATGGACTACTTTGTACCTAATGCATACACATCCCGGTCCTGCATCTACTTAGATGGTGCAGGGAATGGTTTTCAAACCAGTGGTAGTAACCTTTTCTATTAACTATGATATTTTATACCTTACTTTGTAAGTCAGTGAGTGGCTCTTGGATTTCATACATCTTTGTAAATCCATATATTTTCTTTTGTAAGGGTTTTTGTCATATAAGATCTGGTCCAAAATTAGTGTCTTTTTTTTTTATAGATTTGTTACTAAAATACAACAAGAGACATGTCTTTTATAATCTTCACTAACAAAACCTATAAAGAGGGACAACTTTAGACACCTTAATTTGTCCGGGGTCTTATATTACAAAAATAAAGGAAACTTTTTTTATTTTATACATGAAAAAATTATAAAAATTAATGCAAGTACAAAAAAAATATTGATAAACAAATACATTGGAAAAAATACATAAAAGGAAAAATGGAGGTGGGCCAAGGCAGTCTTCAATCTGTAATCAACAATGAAACCTGCGAGAGGGGAAAAAAGAGGTCAAAAACTTGTGCCAAAATCCAAAGTAAATGTGACAATGCAGATTAAACTAAGGACTGATGAAATTGGAAACAAATTGAGCTAATGAGAATCAATCAAAATAAAATAACAATTTAATTGGACATTCCATAAAAGCTTATAAATAGTGGAGCATTTTAGAAGCAAAAGATAGAATATTCATATTGCAGAGGTGTGTGAGAAATTCAGTGTGAGAGTTATAGTGAGAAATTTGTAGAGTGTTCAGATAGTGAAGGTTATCATACTGCAATTCACAAAGCACCAGAGTATCATACAAATTAAAGGGGCGTCAAAATTTAGGAGGATGATTGATGGAAGTTAGAGTTTTCAAAAAAATCAGATCGTGGGGTTTCAAATTACAGCTGAAATCAAAGAAAAGAGAGCTCAAATCTGGTGGAGTTTGAACACCAAAGGTGAGATTCAAATTCAATTAGGCTCCCTTAGTATTTAATTTTGAAATACGCTGCATGTGGGATTCGATTTAGTAAGTTGGATCTAGTAACCGGACCCATTTGGCCGAGGTGATTCATTTGAATTAGAGATTTGCAGACCTGAGACCTAGATCCAATTTGGACCTGGGTCCATTAGTACTTGGCCCAGAGTTGTTTTTAAATTCAAAAGCCCAATTTCAGAAACCCTAATACGTGGGCCTAATTTTAAATTAGGCCCAATTTTAAACTTAACAAGCAAGGCCTAAATTTTCTATGCAAAAGCCAACTATGGGCCAAGCCCACATGTGCAAACACAGTAAATTTTCAAAATTTAAAACCAATCCTAATTGCTTTAAAAAAAAAAACTTGGGCCTAAATTTTCAACTTAATGCCTAACCATGACATGAGCCCACATAAACCAAACCCACCAATTAAGAATAAGTGGGTTAACCCATTGAGTCAATCCAAAGCCAACCTAGTGGTTCACTCACCCGAGTTAACCCAAAGTTAACTCAGTGAGTTGACTTGTTCGAGTCAACTAACGCATTGAATTTTGTAACTTAGTGAAAACAGGTGTTCAGTTGTTTTTGCAAGAAAATAAACAGGAAACAAGGGAATGAGGTACTTATCTTGATTTTTTGGGATGGGATTTTGGAAGTTCAAGGGTCTTCAATTCTTCTTGTAGATCAAATCTAAAAAATAATATAAGAAAAAATTATAATCCAAAACAAGAAAGGAATTTGAGATTAGAAAAGACCAAAAGGAGAGTAAATGAAAAAGAAGCAGATTTGAGAGAGAGAGAGAGAGAGAGAGAGAGAGAGAGAGAGAGAGAGAGAGAGAGAGAGAGAGAGAGAGAGCTTGGAGAGGCCAAGAAATAAAAAGAAAGAAAGAAGAAGAAGAAGAAGGAGAGATTCGAGAGAGGAGTGAGCTCAGAGAGGCCGAGAGGAAGGAAGAAGTAGAATAAGAATAAGGAGAAACATAAGAGGAAGAACACGCTGAGAAAAGATAGAGAGCGAAGAGTGAGAAATGAGAAAACAAAAAAAATTGGGGTTTTTATATTATATTGTTGGATAATGGGCTATATGTCACCACCGCATGGTGACATGTGGCACTCTCTGGGCCAAGTATTCCACTAGCTTTGTGGCTCATTCTTACCCGTTTGATTTGTGTTTTCTTTAAATGATCAGATTTTTACACGTTAGCAGTTCATGTTTTGAGATTCAGGGTAATTTGGGATTGACATGTGTTAGGGTGACGTCAGTATGACATCACCTTTTTTTCAAAAATTTAAAAAAAATAAATAAAAATAAAAATATTTGACTTAGTTCATTTTAAATGAATTAGTTGACTCGGTTCATCGTTTTTATTTATTTAGTTATTTTATTTAAATTTTAATTAGTTTTTTATTTTAAAAATAAGAGAAAATAGTAGAAAAATCAGGAAAAATAGAGAAAAAATTGGAAACAATATATTTGAAGTTAATAAAAATATTTTGATTCGTTTTTTACTCCAAATAAAAATATAAAAAATAAAAATACCAAAATGATGAAGAAAAATCTTTAAAAATCCCAAAACGGGTGTGTATTTTGTTTATTTATTTACTTTTTTACTTTTAATGAGGTAATTAAAGACCATCAACATTCAATTTAGATATACATCATAACTAATTAGGTATCATTCATAGAATGGGTATGTAAAGGATGCTGATACCTTTCCCTTACATAACTGAACTCCCGATCCCAACTCTGATAAAGTAGACTGAGTCTGTTGGTTTCTTGACTTAGGAATAGTCTAGAGACCAATCAATCAGTAGTAAATAGGTGTTCCAACTACACCAAGGTAAATAATAGGTTAGTGGCGATTCCATTCAAATTTCAATATCAATTATCTCTTACCATTCCAAACCCTTTTTCAGGGCGTAACGACACTAATTAACATGATCAAAAGCCCTTTCTAGATCCAGTTTGAATACACAAAGCTTTTTACCTTATTTCTCCTCAGAAAATCAATGCCTTCATTAGCAATCAAGATTGCATCTAAGATCTGTCTTCTCGAAATAATGATCATCTATTGATTGGAAATAATCAAGGGAATAACTTCTTTAAATCTGTTAGAAAAAACCTTTTCTAAAATTTTATAGAAAATTCCAAGTAGACTGATTGACCTAAAATCTTTGAAGAAGCATAGAGATTTTACTAAAGTACAATTCTTTGAGGGACAAGAAACTATTAGAGTTAGTTCATTTATATTTGTGTTTTGTGTAGGTTCTTCTAATGGTGTTTCTCGCTACTTTGTTTCTTTTTTGGAGTTTTTGATTTGCTTCTCATGCGAAAAAAAGAAACAGGAACAATCTTAAACTCTTTTGTAACTATTTATTTATTTATTTTAACAAACCAGACAAGGTTCAGAACTAGGAATTCCTGTAGATTTTCCGTCACTCATTAATCCAAGCTGCCAATGTTCTCACTTTCCTAGAGGGTTGCACACACGGGGTGCCCCTCCGCGTAAGTCGTATAACCCCCGCGGTTTGACCATAGTCATCATCATGCATATGCATATTATAATTTCACCTTTCAAAATGATGTCAACTCGGGCAACACGTGTAAGTATGGACGCGCATGTGAGTCAAAACCTAAAATTAAAGTCTTGTTTTATTTAATGATATACCCCACCCGCCCATCTTTTCCCAAATCTATTTTCACACCAAAATATCCATTCCTTAAATATCACCGTACAAAGTGTCATTCGGATCCAAGGCGCCCCAAGGATTATGTGCAATATATTATTTACCTGATTTTTCTTTATTGTCATATATATATATATATATATATATATATATATATAGGAGTTTGGATGAGAGACTTTGATCGGTACTTGTTTTTATTTTGCTTCCCTCACGAAATCACTGACATAATTTTTTTTTTCTATTTTAAAAAAATAATTTCATTAAAAGGGAAGATACAAGCAAGCGGCTTGAAACTTCTAAGACAGAAATACAAGAAAGAGAAAGGAGGAACTAGAATAGGGGTGAGAACAAGTATCACCCTACTAGATTAGAAAGAGAGAGGTATTAGATCTACCCCAATGAAACAAATTTGTTAAACATCTATGATATATACTTGAGACGGTAGAATATTTCTCTCTTAAGATTCTCCCATTCCTGTCCTTTCATGTCTACCAACAAATAGCCGCTAGAATGATTGCTTTCAACCTTCTAAGAAATCCCTAAAGATTGGAGAAACTCAATTCAGAAAACATTGAAGCCAAAGTATTCGACATGACTAAATGATTAAACAAGTTTTGGCAAACGTAAGCCCAAATCTACCCACTAAAATGGCAGTGATGGAAGAGATGCTAAACTGCATCGCTTTTCTCCTTGCAAAGGGCACACATTAAGGCCAACCTCCAATCTCTTTTTTGCAGGTTATCAGCCGTTAGGATTCTATTATTAATCGTCAACCAGCAAAAAAATGCTAATTTTTAAGGGGATGAAGGTGTTACACAAAAGATTGAAGATTATTATGTGAATCCTTGTGAGAAAGATGTTTGTAAATGGTAGCCACCGAGAAAGTATAGGAGCTGGAAAGATCCCACGCATATGAATTGAATTCCCCCTACTGATTGTTGCATCATAAATCAATTTAAACAAATCGATTAATTGGTTATCCTCCTTACCTCTGACCTACATAGTAAAGGATAAATCCCATAATGACCTATTATTGGGAAAGCTTAATATTTCTGTCACTCTAACGTCCTTCTGTCTTGCCAACATGAAAAGCATTTGCAACCCATTTGTCCGACCAACACTTGGTTTTGCTCCCGTCTCCCACGTTGATCTTCATGTGTTCCTGAATTGTTGACTTAAGTTTAATAGCATAATTGTTAACCACCCTCTGAGTTGTATTGCCATCTGTAAATGTTAGTGGTCTTGGTTAGTTTCAGGTTAGTTGTGCCAAGATAGATGTCGTTCAGTTTAGTTTACCAAGCATTTCAATCTTGTTGTATTAAAAGTGTATTAACAAGATTAAATTATTTATATATATTTTTATACAATTAAAATTTCTCTAATAGTAGCAGGGCCATAACACATATGTGAACAATATTCATTTATTAGAAGTTCAAATGTCATATCGTGAGAAATAAAAGAAAACTTCTCCTTCCTTTGTATTATTTGAGTGAGAAAAAAATTCGACAAAATGTAAAAACCCGACCCGAGAAATGTGGATTAAACAAATAAGAAAAGGGGAAGGAATTTAAAAAGGTGAAAACAATAGGGCTCGTCAAGAAGGTTCCTTCTCTCGTCGATAAAGTCTCTTCTGTAGCTCATTGGCGAGATTCAAAGGATCGTTGATGAGAGGATACCGAGAGATTTCTGGAATTTTGGAATCTCAGGCTCGTCGACGAGGCCAACTCTGTCATCGACAAACGCCCTTCTTCTGCTCATCAATGAGCGCTCCACTTCGTCAAAGAATCTGGGCGAGTCAACTAAGTTAAAAATATCTTATTCATTGCTTCATTGTTAAGAAACTCAAAATTCTCTCTATCTCTATCTCTCTTTCTCTCTCTCTCTCTCTCTCTCTCTCTCTCTCTCTCTCTCTCTCTCTCTGGGATCTCGGGCCATCTATTACCCAAATCAACGATCCGACGTTACTACGTGAATCAGGGGGGAAACCTCTACGATTGTAGCGGATCAGATATTCGCTTTGAGGATTTTCAGGATTTATCCCAAAATCGAGGTAAGGGTCTAAGTTCATTTTTGGCTCAATAGATATGCAGTTAATAGGATTGTGTTGAAATATTGTTCTTTAGTTTTTAGGTTTTGGGAACTCGGTTCGCTGTTTTGGAGCCATATAGTTCGTGTTTCAATGTTCGGGGAAAGGTAAGGGGATATGTTTACATCAGTTATTTTAGAATACTAAACAGCTAGAACTATAGCTTATGTTTGTATGCATGTTATGACTCATTGGCTGCAAAGTTTCACCAGGTAAAAATGACGATTTTACGATTTTATAGTTTTGGTTGGGATTTTGGCGTATGAACTCCAAATTTCTCAAAACTACTTTATTTGCATTAAACTTAAAGTAGGAGATGCTTGAAATCCTTGTTTGTAGTTCAAATGATATGTTTGAACTATATACTATGTATAGTATGTTTTTACCCAAATGAGTGTGGCATAAGATATGAAATGCGATATACTAAAATGATAAATATGTATATGGAATATGGGAACCGTAGTCTTAAATTGTTATCATAAAATACAGAAAAACAGGTGTCGATTAGATACCGAGCTCTATATGTGAAAAAGGTTAAACCGAGAGTGTGTATGTCGATTTATACCATAGTATGAATGAATGAGTTTATGAAAATACTAGAACTGTACAGATGATTTATGAATTGGAAACAAGTTAATATGTTTTATTGTAAATTGTATATATGATATTGGGACCACAACTTTTTACCAGGAGAAGCCTTAAAAAGCTTAAAGCGCTGTACCGTTGCTATATTCAGCTATAGTGTAACCACACACATGTGTTTTTAGTGTGGGTATCGAGATAGTTGACTGGCATACAGGGCCACTAGTGAATTAATGGACCAGGTGGAGGAGGATCAGTCGGACTGTAATATGTATAATGCCTGAGAGTGCCTGCACGAGCAATGGCTCGATTAGTGCTTTATCTTCACACAACCCTTGTCATGGGGTAATTAGTAGCCTATTGATGAGAGTTTCTAAGCTAGACGGTGTTCTAAATAGGCATATACATGATTTAAAAACTAAAATATAAAGAGTCACAGGTTTGAGTACCGAGCAGAGGGATTGTACAGTGTATGGGCATGTACCCTACCCTAACCTTGGGAACTCTCGCTTGTTATGATGCTAAACTATCTATTGCAGGAAGTATATCTATATATATCTCCTATATTACAGGATTGAGAATGCTTTAAGTATATAACTGCGTTCTGCTGGTTTAAACACTTATTATCACACACTGATGTAATATCTTCCACCTTACTGACAAGTGTCTCACCCCAACGTACAACCTTTGTTTCAGGCCCTGCAGGACGTCAATCTTAGTTGCTAGAGCGACTTGGAGCATAGTATTGTGTGTAGTTTACATAAGTGTTTTGTATATGTAGCAAACTTAGTTCAGAATGTCTTTTTAGGGATTATAAGAAAAGATTATGTTCTAAGTACGTATGAATGTATGTAAGGATACAGTTAGAACTTTGGTATGTCTATTAGATTCCGTATGAATGTTTATGTTTTCCACTGTACATGAGAATACAAATCAGCATGAAACACTCGTATGTCCCTTTCAGGGCAGGTTGTATATGTTTGTTTTTCAGAGACAGGTGTATTATACAGGTCTAGTAGCACTCAGGGGCCGTGTAAAGGGTCGAGGCGTTACAGTTGGTATCGAAGCCTTAACCAGCCGGAAGTGTGATGTGATTCACACTACCTGGTTATGAAAGTATTTAGAGCTTAGGTTGCTAGGGTCTGTAGACTAGACTTTACTAGAGTATAGGATAAGAATAAGATCTTCAAGTCCAGCTTTGTATACGTGAAGACAGAAATCCATTGACAAACTTCTGTGTTTTTTTGGGATCAATCGAAGGTGTAGAAAATCATGGCAATCTATTGATGGTTTCGTTTCCAAATGGAGGAGAGGAACTTGAAGTAGAATGAGAATGTTGAATTATCAGGGCACGTCAGTAGTAATAATGTTGATATAGGGAAATGAGTTTATAGTATTTTGGTATTAACTGATAAGTAGTTTATTAACCTTCTAATCGATTTTCACAATTGCTTCTTTAGGATAGAGTCCAGGGATAATACTGCCAACATAAGAGACAGTAGTAGTGAGGGTGTCGGCCATGTGGCTAGCAATTACTCTACAGTGGTACTACGGGATTTCGCACAACAACTTATGGCTGAGGTGGTGCAAAAAAATAATGGGCAGGACCGTCCCATGGCTAAGTTGGGTTGTTCTATAGATCAGCTCACTTACCTAAAGCCTCTTGTTTTTGTAGGAAGTGCAGATCAAATTTGAGATAAGAATTGGATTCGATAGATCGAGAAAATCCTGGATGTTCTGAACTGCACTGAGAAACAGAAAGTAGCCTTTGCAATGTTCAAGTTGACAGGCGAGGTAAAGAAATGGTGGAAATTAGTAAAGATTCTAGATGAGCATTGACCTATTCTAGTATTCTTTGAACAGTACTTCCCAGCCACGATCAGAAATGCAAAGATGGGGGAATTTATGAGTCTAATGCAAGGGCAGCTGACAGTTTAGCAGTTTACTGCCAGATTCCAAGAGTTGTCTTGATTTGCTTCATTTATGATACCAAATGAGGCAATGAAGGCTTGAAAATTTCAGAGAGGTATGAAGAAGGAGATCCGAAAATAGATAGCGATTCTTTCATTACAGGACTTTGCTACCCTAGTTGACAAGACCACCGTAGTAGAGGAGAGTCTGCAGGAGGATTCAGAGGTGCAGATCTCGAAGAAGAGGGCGCACCTCCTAGTTCTCATTCCTGTGTAAAGCAGGGCACCTGGAAGAAGAGTAGCAGTGGTGCATCTTAGAGTACCACATACACTCTTGTTTGTCCTACGTGTGGTAAGAAGCACTCAGGGGATTGTTGGCAGAGTACAAGGGCTTGCTTTTGGTGTGTTAAGTTGGGACATCAAATGAGAGATTGTAACGTGTCGAGGAGCAGCGGAGCCTGCAACAACCATTTAGTCGTGCTCAGGTGCAGCGTGGTGGTCATCAGGGTGGTACAGCCCAGGCAGGGGTGTATTCCCTAACTCCTGGCGATGCAAAGAACGCTGGAGATGTAGTCACAGGTATCATTTACATGCTTTCCAATAAAGCTATTATATTATTCGATTCAGGGGCGCAACGTATTCCTTTATCTCCCAGGGATTCATTAAACTATGTGGATTAGAGGTTCAATAGTTAGATTATGAACTGGTAGTGACTACACCATTAGGGTCGGTAGCTGTATATAGTAAAGTAGTACGTGACTTTCCAGTAGAAATTCAAGAGAGGGTACTACCAGTTAGTCTTATGATATTTGACATGCATGACTTTGATATCATTCTTGGGATGGACTGGTTACCTACCAGTTATGCCCGTATTGATTGCCACAGGAGAGAGGTGGGGTTTAGACCTCCATGGGAATAAGAATTCAAGTTCTTAGGATCGTGTGTGCGTTCAGCACCATGGATCCTTTCAGCTATGTGGGATAGGAGGTTACTCTTGGAGGTTACTCACAAACGTGAGGTGGAGTTTGTTATAGAGGAGATTCCTACAATGTGTGAGTTCCCAGACATGTTTTCAAAGGACTTGTCGAGATTACCTCCAGATCGTGAGGTGGAGTTTGTTATAAAGTTGGTTCTAGGTACGACGCCAATATCGAAAGCTCCATATGGTATGGCTCTAGTAGAATTAAGAGAGTTGAAGGAGCAGCTTTAGGAGCTACTAGATAAGGGGTACATTTGACTGAGTGTTTCGCCCTGGGGAGCACTGGTGCTATTTTTAAAGAAGAAGGACAGGTCAATGAAGATGTGCATCGACTACAAAGAGCTTAATAAGGTGACGATAAAGAACAAATACACATTACCTAGGATTGATGATCTATTTGACCAACTATAGGGCACACAAATCTTGTCTAAGATCGATCTACGATATGGGTATCACCAGCTAAAGGTGAAAGCGGCAGGCGTACCGAAGACATCTTTTCAAACCCGGTATGGCCATTACAAATTCATAGTTATGCAATTCAGTCTGACAAATGCGCTTGCAGCATTTATGGATCTGATGAATAGAGTCTTTCACGAATACTTAGACCATTTCATCATGGTATTCATAGATGACATCCTAGTGTATTCTAGGAATACTGCAGAACATGAAGTTCATCTGAAACTGGTACTACAGATACTAAAAGAGAAGAAGCTATTTTCTAGATTGAAGAAATGCGAGTTATGGCTGGAACAAATTGCCTTTCTAGGCCATGTAGTGTCCAAAGAAGGGGTATCAGTGGATCCAAGTAAAATAAAAGTGGTAGTGGATTAGGCGAGACCGAAGAATGTTCAAGAGGTCAGAAGTTTTTTGGGTCTTGCAGTATACTACCGACAGTTTATAGAAGGGTTCTCTAGTTTATCAAATCCATTGACGCGACTCATGAGGAAGAACGTGAAGTATAATTGGATGGATGAGTGCAAGCTGAGTTTCCAAGAGCTGAAATAGCAGTTGGTTTCTGCTCCAATTCTAACCATTCCATCTGGGGATGGTGGATTCGTTATCTTCAGTAACGCCACTGAGAAAGGTGTTGGGTGTGTTCTAATATAGTAGGGAAGGGTGATTGCTTATACTTCTCGTCAACTCAAGGAGTACGAGAAGAACTACCTAACACATGATATGGAATTGGCAGCGGTAGTGTATGCATTAAAAATCCGAAGGCACTACTGTACGGTGAAAGGTGCAAGATTTTTACTTATCATAAAAGTCTTAAGTACATTTTCACCCAGAAACAGTTGAATATGAGGCAACATAGATGGTTTGAGTTGATAAAGGACTATGACTATACCATTAGTTATCACCTAGGAAAAGCAAATGTGGTAGCTGATACTCTGAGTCGGAAGTCCGTTGATGTGTCAGTCTTAGTAGTGGAAGTTTAGCATCAGATCTGTATGGACCTGGAAAGGTTGGGCTTGGAAGTAGTGGGAGGAAATCACCAGGATTTTCTTGCTAGCTTAGTGGTACAGCCGACCTTATAGGAAAGGATCTGAACAGCTCAAATGACAAACAAAGAGCTTGTAGAGGTTGTGGAAAGGATACATAGTGGTTTAAAGTCAGATTTCAATATCTTTGATTATGGGATATTGAGATTCCAAAACAAGGTTTATGTACTGAATGATGCCGAGATTAAACGGGTAATTTTGGAGGAGGCACATCATTCGCTCTACACTGTACATCCAGGAAGTACGAAGATGTACAAAAATATGAGGAAATCTTTTTGGTTGTCGAACATGAAAAGAGAGATTGCCCGTTCATAGAGTAGTGTCTAACATGTTAGCAGGTCAAGTCAAAGCACCAGAGGCTAGTAGGATCCCTTCAGCCACTTGACATTCTCAAGTGAAAATTGGAGCATATCTCAATGGATTTCATATCGGGGATACCTACGGCAGTATATGAGCAGAATGCTATATGGGTTGTAGTATTTCAGCTGACAAAGACTACACATTTCATTCCAATCAGAGTCAGTTATTCTCTGAATAGGCTGGCAGAGCTATTTATGCAGGAGATTGTATGACTCCATGGTATCCCAGTTTCTATCATTTCATATCGAGACCCATGTTTTACTTCATGATTCTAGAAGAGTCTACAGGATGTCTTGGGATCGCAACTTACATTCAGTACGCTATTTCACCCGCAAACAGATGGACATTCTGAGAGGACTATTCAGATGTTAAAGGATATGTTGCGGGCATATGTATTGGATTTTGGGAACAATTGGATACGGTATCAACCGCTTGTGGAATTTACATATAATAATAGCTACCGGGCCAACATAGAGAATGGCACCATGTGAGGCATTTTATGATCATCGATGTTGGTCTCTGTTGTACTAGGATCAAGTAGGCGAGCGGCAGATACTAGGATCGGAACTGATTCAGCATACCTCTACAAAGGTTGAGCTGCTTAAAGAGAGAATCAGGGCAGCTCAAAGTCGACAGAAGAGTTATGCAGATACTCACCAATGAAATCTAGAGTTTAAAGTAAGAGATATGGTATTCCTGAAGATCAATTCTATGAAAGGAGTAATGAGGTTTGGGAAGAAGGGGAAACTAAGCCATCGGTACATTAGGCCATTCGAGATCCTAGGAAGGGTAGGTCCGATTGCTTATCGAGTGGCATTATCCCTAACACTATCTAGAGTTCACGACGTGTTTCACATGTCAGTGCTGAGGAAGTACGTGCCTTACCCTTCGCACGTATTGAGTTACGAACCTCTGGAGATCAGTAATGCATTAGCATATAAAGAGGTTTCGGTAGAGATATTAGATCAAAAGGTGCAACAGTTACGAACTAAGGAGATACCGTTGGTGAAGGTACTATGGCGTAATCACGTAGTAGATGAAGTTTCATGGGCATTAGAGTCAGAGATATGCTATAAGTAGCCTCAGTTACTCATAGATAGTTAGAGTTAGACAGGTAAGTAGAATAGCATGTAAGTAAGAATGTATGTATGTATGGTAGAATAGGTGGTTCAGGTTATTTTGGATATGGTCTTCGAGAAAGTTTTGTATGGGCATTGTAATCTCCTGAAGCATCACGTTATAACCACGATATTCCTCTACCATATGTGAGGGTATGTAATAAACTTAGGTCGGAGCTGCTATATGGGTGGTTACTGACTTTTTTGTAGAGATGAGTCATAAAGTAAGGTTATGCTTAGAAACAGTTAACAAATTTCGAGGAAAAAATTCTTATGAGGTGAGATTGTAAGAACCCAACTCGAGAAATGTAGATTAAACAAATAAGAAAAAGGGAAGGAATTTAAAAAGGTGAAAACAACAGGGCTCGTCAAGAAGGCTCCTTCTCTCGTCAATGAAGTCTCTTCTATAGCTCATTGGTGAGATTCAAAGGATCGTCGATGAGAGGATACCGAGAGATTTCTAGAATTTAGGAATCTCAGGCTCGTCGACAAGGCCAATTCCATCGTCGACAAACGCCCTTCTTCTGCTCGTCGATGAATGCCCTTCTTCTACTCGTCGATGAGCACTCAACTTCGTCAACGAGTCTGGCCGGGTCAACTAAGTTATAAATATCTTATTCATTACTTCATGGTTAAGAAACTCAAAATTTTATCTCTCTCTCTCTCTCTCTCTCTCTCTCTCTCTCTCTCTCTCTCTCTCACACTAGGATCTCAGGTTGTCTATTACTCGAATTAACGATCTGACGTTACTATGTGGATTAGGGGGAAAACCTATACTATTGTAGCGGATTGGATCTTCGTTTTGAGGATTTTCGGGTTTTATCCCAAAATTGAGGTAAGGGTCTAAGTTCATTTTTGGTTCAGTAGATATGTAGTAAATAGGATTGTGTTGAAGTATTGTTCTTTGGTTTTTAGGTTTTGGGAACTCGATTCACTGTTTTAGAGCCATATAGTTCGTGTTTCAGTGTTCGGGGAAAGGTAAGGGGATATGTTTACATCAGTTATTTTAGAAAACTAAACCACTAGAGCAGTAGCTTATGTTTGTATGCACGTTATGACTGCTTGGTTGCAAAATTTTACCGGGTAAAACTGTCGATTTTACGATTTTATGGTTTCGGTAAAAACTGGGATTTTGGCATATGAACTCCAAATTTCTCAAAACTCCTTTATTTGCATCAAACTTAAAGTAGGAGATGCTTGAAATCCTTGTTTGTAGTCTGTTGACCTTATAGGTCATGCTCAGTTTTGATAATGACAAATACCTGTTGTATTTTATGGGTGCTTGAGGTTATGTGCAGGTATTCTAATTGGCAAAATCATAATGATAGCACAAAGAGGAATTGAAGCTGAAAACCCAATATATGTTGTATTTTATTTTATTATTATTTAAAGGGTCTGTAATAATAAATAGGGCTTGGCTTGTAATAATCACACGCTTCACCTACATGATTTGATAAGTAGCTCAAACTAAAGAGGACCTAAAAATGACCCTAGGACACTCACACATGCACTTATATGAATGGTCATTTGAATAGGGTGGTTGCTTACTTAAAAAGGATCGAAATGCTCTAAATAGGTACATTTAGTCGACCGTACTTGTTAGTACAATTCCTCCCGATCGATCAAACAAGGACTGAGTCAACTAATTGACCACAGCCCGATCGACCAAACTTATCCAGTTCTTTATACCCGGTCAACCGAACTCCCTAAGAGTCAACATAATTGACCTTCTGGTCGACCGTGCCAAAATTGCATGACAACTACTTGGTCGATCAAGTTCCCACATGTGAAATTCAACGGTCTGGTCGACCGAACTTGTTTGTTCATTTGATTCCCAGTCTACTGAACCGCACCAAAAAGAGGAAAATTGCCCTAAACCTCCAAGTCCAGTCGACCAAAATTGTAGTTCAAATTGTTCTCGGTCAATCGAACTTCAAGCAACTCGGTCAACCGAACTTGCCTTGGTCTACCGGAGCTCTCGGGTTGCCCCATTATTTTACCACGGTTAATATTTTTTTAACGAGGTTAATTTAATTAAATAATATAAAAGCATTTATAATAATTTCATATGAGTCCTTAACGGCCATAATCAGGAGGAACTCTATATATATACCTTCTTTTGGAATGATTAGTAACAAGATTAGAAAACTTGATTAATGAATTTTCTCTCAACTCCAAAATTTATATTACTCACTTCTAAGCTTCCTACACTCATTCTTACCTTGTCATATTGCCAAAAATCCTTTGTAAGTTTGATTTCAGTGTTGATTGTTCCATAAGGTTAGCTCTCTCAAGATTGTGTTTGTTTGAAATTGTTTTATTTGAGAGCAAAACATTAAGTGTTCTTAGGGGACTTTATTAATAAGTCTTTCCTAAGAAGACTTCATTTGAACTTCTGAGTATTACACAACCATTGCAATATCTTAAGAAGTTCGTATTTGATTTTGATTGCAAAAATCTTTTCAAATCATTTTTAAATATCTAGTGTGTTTCATCTTGAGAAATATTTGAAGAGATATTTGTTTATGTGGTGAAAATCTTTGTTGCAATGTTCATTAAGTAATATCATTTGTTGAAC
This sequence comes from Malania oleifera, assembly GCF_029873635.1. Taxonomy (NCBI): domain Eukaryota; kingdom Viridiplantae; phylum Streptophyta; class Magnoliopsida; order Santalales; family Ximeniaceae; genus Malania; species Malania oleifera. Next base: position 51,464,087 of record NC_080418.1, read on the forward strand.
ACAAAGATTAAATCTTTTTTGCAAACCAAATCTATTTATTACTTGAGCTTTATACATTGAGAAAATCCACTGGTTGAGATATATGAAGTTTGATTGATATCTTTGTTTGAGCATTTAGATTGAATATATATTTTGTGATACAAAGGTCATATTGTTTGCACTCTCACGCGTTGATTACATTGATCATATAACTATTTGAGAGTAGACATCTAAGACCACATTGAGCTTACTTCATTATATCATTTAGGGGTGTATGTGATTGCTTAGATTGGGTACACATCTGCTTTACATGAAAGCATAATCACTATACCAATTTCGTTGTTGTGAAATTACTGAGTGTTTCCAAGCATGGCCTGAGGGGGCGGTAATCTAACATGGTAAGGATTGGCTGTAAAGGTTGAGGTAAGCCCTGTGCCAATTAACATGGTTTGTTTAGGAGCCGCTCCACCCGTTTAAGTGAGCAATTATAGTGGTAATCCTTGTGCTTGTTAGCCAAGGTAAGGACGTAGGCAATTTTCCGAACCTCGATAACATTTATGCGTATCACTTTCCTTTACTACTTTCTGGTGCATGCGTAGTTAATTAAAATTGCTTTATTTAATTTCTTATATATATATTAAATTGATTTACTTTATTTGCCCTAGATTGACCATAGGGTTGTGAATATACTGCTGTTAGGATACTCACCTAGGGCATAAATTTTAGAAATACCAATTCACCCCCCCCTCTTTTTGGGATCACGGTAAAGCTAACATAGTCCAAATGATATGTTTAAACTATATACTATGTATAATATGTTTTTACCCAAATGAGTGTGGCATATGATATGAAATGGGATATACTAAACAGATAAATATGTATATGGAATATAAGAACCGTAGTACTAAATTGTTATCAGAAAATGCTGAAAAACAGGCGTTGGTTAGATACCGAGCTCTATATGTGAAAAGGGTTAAACCGAGAGTGTGTATGCTGATTTATACCACAGTATGAATGAATGAATTTGTGAAAATACTAGATCTGCACAAATGATTTATGAATTGGAAACGTGTTGATATGTTTTGTTGTAAATTGTATATATGATATTGGGACCGCAGCTTTTTACCAAGGGAAGCCTTAAAAAGCATAAAGCGCGGTACCGTTGCTATATTTAGGTACAGTGCAACCACACACATGTGTTTTCAATGTGGGTATCGAGATAGTCGACTGGCATGCAGGGCCAGTGGTGAATTAATGAACTGGGTGGAGGAGGATTAGTCGGACTATAATATGTATAATGCCTGACAATGCCTGCACAAGGCAGGGCTCGATCAGTGCTTTATCTTCGCACAACCCTTGCCATGGGGTAATTACTGGCCTATTGATGAGAGTTTCTAAGCTGGACAGTGTTCTAAATATGCATATACATGATTTAAAAACTAAAATGGGAAAAGGCACAGGTTTGAATACTGGGCGGAGGGATTGTACAGTGTATGGGCCTATACCCTACCCTAACCTCGGGAACTCTCACTTGTTATGATGCTAAACTATCTATTGCAGGAAGTATATTTATATATATCTCCTATATTACAGGGTTGAGAATGCTTTAAGTATGTAATTGCGTTCTACTGGTTTAAACACATGTTGTCACACATTGATGTAATATCTTCCACCTTACTGACAAGTGTCTTACCCCAACATACAACCTTTGTTTCAGGCTCTGCAGGACGTCAGTCTTAGTTGCTAAAGGGACTTGGAGCGTAGTATTGTGTATAGTTTACGTAAGTGTTTTGTATATGTAATATACTTAATTCAGAATGTCTTTTTGGGGATTGTAAGAACAGATTATGTTCTAAGTACGTATGAATGTATGTAAGGATACAATTAGAACTCTGGTATGTCTATTAGATTCCATATGAATGTTTATATTTTCCACTGTGCATGAGAATACAGATCAATATGAAACACTCGTATGTCCCTTTTAGGGCAGGTTGTATATGTATGTTTTTCAAAGACAGGTGTGTTATACAGGTGTAGTAGCACTTAGGGACCGTATAAGGGGCTGAGGCGTTACATCAAATATCATTGAGTACAGAAAAAAATTAAAAAATAAAAATTTACTTTGTTATTAATTACTACATGGCAATGAAAATTTTATTCTCAAAATAAAATGAGATGAGGGATTGGATTATATGGTTCGTGTAGTATTTGAGCATTTTTGTGAGGGCATTGTAATATATATATATATATATATATATATATATATATATATATGCATTATATGTAACTAATTTAAAATAATTATAATTTTCTTAGTATTCTATTTTTAGATTATCACTCATTATAGAAAATCATTATTTGAAAGCTATTATTTTAAAGATAAAATTTTTAATTGGCTTCTCAAACTAAGATGTTCATATGTAAATGTGTTTTGAAACAGTTATAGTGTTATTCGATAAACTGCTACATTTTAAAGGAAATTTATTGTGAGTTAACTCATGAAGAGAGCATATTGAACATGACTTCGTGGATTTTATTTTTGACATTTCAAGTGGAAGAAAAAAAAAATGGAAATGAAGTGTTATTACTTTTCCCTTCAATTATTTTGTTGAAAAACAATAAAGAAGAAGATAGACAGAAAACTAATGATGGTTCAATTTTATGCATACAAATTATTTTCATCCATTCATTTTTTTTAATATATTTTACCAAGATGATTTAGAAAACAAAAGAAAAGAAAGTTTTATTTTCTTCTATTTATCATCATATATATGTACCAAACAAGGAAGATGACTTTTGGCTTTTATCATTTAGTTGTATTATGTACTTTTTCATTTTTTGTTCTATAAATTTTTCAATATAATGTTATGATTAATGTAGTTTCGGTGATGATAAAAAAACTAAAAGAGATAATTTTTTGAGTTATGATTTAGAATTTAACATTTATATAACATGTTATGTCAATGTTGGGACCAATTACAATAGTCTAGGACCATACATTAGTACCCGCCATAAGATATATACGTATAGCTTGTGTTGATTCAAATGATGCAAACACGACGTGTGGAATATTGAATATAGTTGAATATGTATCATTGCATTCATTTGTCTCACTTAATCGATAATAATAAAATATCTAATATTTCTAAAACATAAAAAAGAAAATAATTATATGTGATGATCATTAGATGAGTAGTTTTATTGATTTTTTTTTTTTTTGTATGGAGATACCATTCAATTTACAGTAAGTCTTTTAGATTTTTTTTTTTTTACTTTAATGACATTCTGTTAATGTTATTGTTATTATTATTATTATTATTATTATTATTATTATTATTATGTACATATATCGCTGGCCTCTGTATTTTTCATATGTTTTAAGGAACTTACCTTCTTCACAAAAATAGAAAAAATAAAAAGCTGCAGTACTTGTCGCAGAGGGTGCAGCACAAGGGCAAACTGATGCACAGTAGCGAATACTTACCCCGTAAATAATGCCATGTGACACTTAGGGGAAGCCTCCACGTTGGTTCGAAAATCCCAGTCTCCTTTAATAAATTTAAAGCAGTAAAATGTTCCCACCGCAATAATTTCCAGGGACCCTCTCCAACCCTTCGGTTTCAGACCAACTTTTCTATCGAATTTAAAGTGATGACAACAGGACTCGCTCCGTCCATGGAAAAAATCAACCGTATAAATATCACTGCCTTGCAGAGCTAGTCTCACTTTGCACTACAGCTAAGTAGCTTGAGAGACAAGAGAGAAAGAGAGAGATTGAGTAGGATGGTGAGAACTCCTAGCTATGACAAAAATGGAAGGAAAAAAGGTGCATGGAGTCCGGAAGAAGATGAGAAGCTGAAAGCTTATATTCAGAGATATGGCCACTGGAACTGGCGTGAACTTCCTAGGTTTGCAGGCACGTTTACATATATATAAGAACCATTTTCTCTTCTTCTTCTTCTTCTAATCCTTTATTCTTCAAAAGCTTGCCCAGATCCGAGTGAAATTGCATGCGTACACCCATCAATGTGTCCTGAATGATAGATTTGCTTTGAGCATCCTTTGATTCGCTTCACTTATCGCTGATTTTCTGCATCATCTTCATCAGCAGCAGCAGCGCTTGACATTAAACTGCAATTTTCTATTTTTACCAGCAGAAGGAACTAATGATGTCTATAAATTTGTTATTCCACTACGTGGAGAACACACTTCACCTCCACTACGTGAAAGAACACACTTCACCGAATCGCCATCGCCATCTTCTTCTTTAATATACAATCACAATCTTCATCACAAAACTGAACTGGAAGTGACTTGAGTGTTCCATACATATGGATCCGATTCTAGGGTCTTCTGTTCGATTTCTAGTTCTCACTTCACAATTTCTCTCCTCATAATCACTTAATCCTGTGGCTACACGACAGACGGCATATGTTTCTGCAGGAAGATTTTATGTGTTCAATGTTATAAAAGTGACCTTTTGTGAGTGTCAGTCTTAGACATTGGCCAGTAAGGACAATTGGGCACTACCTTCATTGAAATGTGCCATATTATATATATTGTTTAGCGCTGCTGTCCTCTAATTCTTAGCTGTGAGCCCATAATGCTCAGTAGAAGCTGAACATGGCCTGGGGAGCATTTTAATCCATGGAAGACCATGCAAGCCACCATTTGTGTGTCATTCTACTAGACTGAAGAACATACAGGTTGACATATCATTCAGAGGGTGGGATTCGCAATTGCAACTCTAGCCCTACGGGATGCTGCGTTTTCTAAAGTTCCGCATGCATAATTTTATACATCCTGGAAGCATACGTATTTGGATTTTGATGCTGTTTTAGCTTTGTAAGAAATGGAAGGGACATTCAGTAAAATATGGGTGTGAAATATGTTCATCTGTCTTCCTTGTGAACTAACTAGTACTCGCAATGGATTCTAATAAATTTGGTTTTTGTTCTACAGGTCTACAAAGATGTGGAAAGAGCTGCAGGCTGCGATGGATGAATTATTTGCGCCCTGATGTGAAACATGGAAACTATAGCGAAGAAGAAGAGGATATCATCATTGAACTGCATGAAAAGCTTGGGAACAAGTATGTAACTATTAATTTTCAACTTTTATTTAATTTCTCCATTGGTTTGGGAACAATACACATACAATTATTATATTGCTAAAACTTACTCGTAGCTTATGCTAAAATAAAACTAAAAATCCACCATTGATGAGTAACGTAAAGGCATCCATTAAACCTCAAATGCCTTTAAAATGTTTGTGTGAGCGTTTGTTTGCAGTGATTAAAATATAGATAGAATGCAAATTCTAAGGTTGTATTTGGGTACATGCATTTCAATGTTGGCTTCGGAATTATGTAAATTTGGATGAAAGTTAATTTAGTTTTATATTAAGTTTTGTCTAAATTCACATACAATCAATGCAAGGTTTGAATTCCAAACTCCCAAACGCCACATAAAGAAATTTATTGACAACCATACATGCTTGCTTTGTAAATTAACGATTTATATCCATTAACTAAATACCACTAGAATTATTCTAGCTACATGATATAATACCAACAAGTTATATTAATTAATACACTTATTTGGAGTTTGAAATGTATGGTGTTTCCTTGATTCTTACAGATGGTCGATAATTGCATCCAAATTACCAGGAAGAACAGATAATGAAATAAAAAATCATTGGCACAGCCACTTAAAGAAACGTGTGAAAAGAAAGTCGAGAACTTCAGAAGTGAAAGAGGAATCCACTAGTGCTTCCCAATGCAAAACCAAGCAGAAGACTATGCTAGAACCAGATTATGTTTATGAAGATGCTCCATCACTTGAACTTTCTATAGGAAGCTCCCAATTATCATTGGAAATACCATATTCATCCCTTGAATTCTCCTCAGTCTATGATTCTAGAGTTGGAACAAGCATACCTTCAACTGTAGATAGTAGTGCTCCATCTTCAGAAATGCTTATAGTGACCGGTGGAGATTTTTGGACGGAACCATTTGTAGAAGACATATCAGATAAGAACAATGATTTTCTATCACCTTTGGCTGAGAGTGGATTAACACCTCTATATGCTTTTCCTTGCGATGATTTTGTAGACTTGTTCAACTTCAACCAGTGGATGCAAGAGCTACCAAAATGCTAACTAGAAGGTCTAATAGTGTACTAGATATATATGTTCTAATTAGCTAGTGTTTAATTATGTTCATATATTTAAACACATACCATATCGATCGAGGAATGAAGTGCAACTGCAATGAATAATGATGCTATTCATTTATACTTCATATTTTGCATTGATAACATGCATCTACTTTCAAAGTTAACATTCTCTCTTTTGCAGATCATCATAATTGCAAGAACTTCATAATGAATTCCATACAAAAATAATTATTAATAAGAATATCCAATCAACCCATAGATATATAAACAAAAAATTAAACAAGGTTAAATGATGTGTACCTTGAACCATTGAATCCATGCAAGCAATTCTTGTTGTGAGTTGTGACTTGAGACTATGTGGACACAAAGAGCACACTACCCTCTTCTCTTTTCCTGAGTTGTGACTTAATGAGAAATTATAATAGCACTAGGGTAAAGGTTATAACCTATTCTTGTATTTATGTAGAGTTTCAAGTAAAACCCTACCCAACAGGGGTTGTCTACTCACAAAGCCTACACTAATATAATCTCATTAGTGCATAAAGGTCTAATGTATGATTACCACTTACCATCATGAACTTCTATTTAAATGCTTTGAAAAGCTAGCAGAAAAGAAAAGAAAAAAAAAAAAAAGCTATGAAAGGTCTAACATTCAATTTAAATAGGGTTTTAAAAAATTTTATTTTTCTCCCAATTGGAGCGCATATAAGATTTTAACAAAATTTGTTTCTCAAGAATATATTAGACAATCTATGGCCAAAACCATGAATATTGAACATGAGTAAGCACCATTTAATCACAGTAAGTACTAATTGAAATAATATAATGCACATTACAACGGCTCAATGAAGGTTTCAAATTCGTCACTAAAATGGCGATGACAACTAATTATTAGTGACGGTTTTGAAAATTGTCATAAATAATAGAGTATTAGTAATGATTTTATTCCATCACTAAAAACCTAAGGTCATCACTATTAATTGCACATTTTCTCAGTTGAAAATTGTCGCTAAAAGTCGTACTATCAATGACAGTTTGAAAACCATCACTAATAGTCTAACTTTTAGTGACAATTTAAAAATCGTCACTAATACTGCTATTTTTAATGATGGTTTGAAGACTGTCACTAATACTCACTAGTGGTACTATTAGAGACGATTGTAAAACCATCACTAAAAGTATAAAATAATTTTATTTTTTTTTTGAAATCATCCATGAATTCTTGTAAAAACTTGTAATTACATTTCAATACACATAATTTTGAACTAGAAACACTGAAAAATTCATAAATTGTTCAAAATTCATATACAAATTTTTCGAAAACATCATATACATGATATGTTCAAATAAAAAAAAAAAGTACAGAAAAGGAAAGTTACATCCAACTGTAGTGCTTGGTATCGTCCTCATCTTCTTGTGACAGCCCGCAAACCTTATAAAGTAATAATTATACAAAAAATTAGTATACAATTTTTTAATATATATGTACAAACTAGAAGTAAAAGGGGTTTGATAGCAGAATGAACGGACATAGTTAAAAAAAAATGATATAATTTTAAATAGCTAAGTTGGATCAGTCGAAATTGACCCCACTCAGTGGCTACCTTGTATGTCCGACTTGGACACCTAAGTGCTAAAATCTGCTAAGTTTACTAAATTTGTTTGTATTATAACTTTACTTCTAAGTGCGCAAATAGCTCCCAATGAGGAGTTTTTGGGCACTGTCAGCTTCGACACATCTAGCTCAAGGACTGACTCCACTCCATTTGGACCTCGTATGCTTGAATTGAATATCTGAGTGCTTAAAACCAACTTAGCTTACTAAGTTAGCTTCTAAGCGCATAATTTTCAATCGGGGAGGAGTTTTTAGGTTTCATCAGTTTTAGCACATTGACCTTAATGTCACGGACATGTCGATACTGACCCTACTCGGTTTAGACTTCGTATTTCCGACTTGGATACCTGAGTGTTAAAATCCATTAAGTTTGTTAAGTTTGTTTATATTCTAACTTTGTTTCAAAGTATGCAAAAAGCTGTCGGGGAGGAGTTTTTGGGCACCGTCAGCTCCGACACGTCTAGCTCAATGCGACGGACATGTTGGGACTGACCCCACTCAGTTTGAACCTCGTATGCCCAAATTGTATAACTGAGTGCTTAAAAATCAACAAAATTTACCAAGTTAACTTCTAGCACATAATTTTCAGTTAAGAAGGAGTTTTTAGGCACCGTTAGCTCCGACACATCGGGCTAAATGTCATGGACGTGTCAGAACTGAACTTGTGATTTTTGGTGTAATCCTAAGAGGGGCTGAATTTGAGATTTTAAAATTCATAAGTCAAATTAAAATCGCAACCAGTATTACACAACCTAGTGTCTATCTAATCAGACACAGATCAAGCAGATATATGAACTTTCAAATAATTTAAACGAGCATGACAATTCTAGTATTTCTCAAACAATGACAAATAAGTATTTAAATGAAAATGCAGTAATCTCAACAAATAAAGATAAACAAGAAAATATAAAAATGTAAAAAGAGTGTAAGGAAAGAGTGACACTCAATTTTTATGAGATTCAGCAAACCGTGTCTACGTTCTCACCTCGAGCCAACCCACTTGAGGATTCACTATATGCTCACTTAACCAGGTGGAGCAACGTCATTTACAAACTCTCCTTACAGGGCAGAGTCTCCTTAACTCACTTACCGGGTGGAGCCAAACCATTGCACCTTATAGAATGGTGCCTTCCTAGCCCACTTAACCGAGTGGTGCCAAATCGATACACCTTATAGAATAGTGCTTTCCTCCTCAGGCCACGCCTGGAATATAATGATATGAAAATCTACAATAACCAAATGTGTACAATATTAAACTAAATGCACTCTTATATGATGGGAGTTTATGCTCAATAGAGTATTTGAAGTTTATCTTTCAAAAACATATTCATGAAATAATGTCAGAGATGATTATGAAAATGATCTTTGAATCAAATATGAAATATTCACTAAGTGTATTTCAAAGATCTTAAAGACCCAACTAATATCTCCAAATATGTTTTTCAAAGATGAAGTATAAGAGATGTTTGGAGATTAGCTCACAAATATTATTTGCAATAAACACAAAATGAGCTTTTGAACCTTACGGTGAAAATGCACAATGGTTCACTAGCTAAAAGGAGTTTTCCAAAAAGTATTTATCAACAAAAATAATATGGGAAGAACTCAAAGCTTACTCTCAAGAATGATATCAAAGGCTAATGAATGAGTGAGAGTAAAAGATTTTAAATGAAATGTAAAATGCCCACAAGAATAAGTACTCAAACAATCTTCAAGTTGTAATAAATTTGCAAATTAAGAAGATGAATTAATGCACTCTTTCTAAGATGATTTTGCAAAGGAATATGAGAAAGAGATTGAAATAAGCTTGTATAAATGAGAGTATGAAAAAATAATTGCACAAAATATTTTGAGAGGATTACAAGCTAATCAAGTTGCTAATTAAGCTTATAAGTGGACTATATATAGAATTCCTAAAAAATTTGACCGTTAGGGACACGCTGGGTATTTCAGAAATTATTTAATTAAAAATTAATGATTTTTAGTGCTAAACATATTGTCCAACCCGATAGGTTCAATCGACTGGGGAAGCAACCGGTCGATTGGCCTCAATGCCTTCTTCAAAAAGTAACAAAGGATTCGATCTACTGGGGACATCATTGGTAGGCTAGACCAAGGCGATTTTCCAATCTCCGAGAATCGGTCTACTAGCTTGATGATTCGGTCAGCCAGGCTTTGAAGGCCGGTCGACTCAGCAAGTTAATTATAAGATGGCCCGTTCAACTAGGGCTTTTGAAAAAATGTTAAATTGATAGGCCGGTCGATTGGGGCACATAAAATAGTAAGGGGCCGGTTGACTGGGGTCTATGAAAAAATAGTGTTTTTGGCCAAGTGTTGGTCGACTGGGCGTATATAAGGTTTTAAGGGCCAATCGACTGGGCTTAATGAAGACTTAATTTTTACCCCTCTTTTTGTCATTAAAAACATTTTAAAACCCTTGTATGATTTTAGCGTTTTAGAAAAAGATTTTTTACTAAGGTGTTGGTCTCCTAAGGTTAGTCTATATTCATGTTTGAGCATTTAACAACATCATGCATGATATGCATTATTACAAACCGAAACTTTAATGCATTTACAGTTCAAATTAAGATGTATTCAACTCTTGCTCTTCACATTGTCATGTCATACGCTAGGTGAAGTAATCTTTCAGTTCCTTATGGCTTCCATTATACCTTGACTTTTCGTGCCTTCTAAGAGAATTATGTGTTCAAACACTAGATGCACAAGTGAGATACTTTGGATTTGTCATAATCAAAATGGGATAGAACTCATAAAGTCAACAATCTCCCCCATTTTTTATGATGACAAATACAAGAGCAAAAATGGGTACAGCCTGAAAAGACTCCCCTTAAGAATATGCATAATTTAAAATTTTTAATATTGTTCAAGCATATTTGAGAAAGAAGACATTACAAAAATATATGCATTTAAGTTTGATTTTTGAAACTCAAATACCAAGTGTGGATTGATAGTTAAGCTCGAATACTAAGTATGGATCCCCCAATTTTTCTTACTTCAAGTTGCACTTATACACCCAATTTTGCAAGAATATTTCTCCCCTTTTTGACATAAGCAAAAATGGGCTAAGGTAAAAAATATAAATATAAGCATTGAAGTGAATTCTTAGCTTAGAGAAACTCCCCAATTCAAACAACTAGATAGCATGTATTTCTGAATATGATCATTCAATTCAGACATGTAATAACCTAGTCTATTATCAGCATGCATACACAAGTTCTACAACAGTCTTACAGATGGTGGTCTATACAAATATGCAATCCAGTATTCTCAATCAATAAAGTCAATAATAGTTCAAAATACCAGATAATAAACATCCATTAAATGAAATCAAGAAATCAATACATAATGGATAGCAATTGCATTTCTCACAAGGCATAAAGTATATAAGTGTAAGACAAGATAAGTTTGTGAGAAAGCTTAATTTTTCAGAGTCGTAGTGATTCTAAGGTAAGTTGCTCCCACTCAGTTATGCACTTCATTATATCTTTAGGAAACTTCGTAAGTGTGTAGCAAGCCTAATTCACGTCGAAACTGTATAAATCTATCCTCTTGAAGAGGTTTTGTGAATATATCAGTCCATTGTTCATTAGTGCACACAAACTCAAGTGTCACGTCCTCCTTTTGCACATGGTCACAAATAAAATGATGTCTAATTTCTATGTGCTTAGTTCGTGAGTGTTATATAGCTAAGGTTCTTTGAGATATTTATTGCACTAGTATTATCGCATTTTATAGGAACTGTGTCATAATGGAATCCATAGTCCATGAGTTGTTGCTTCATATAAAGTCTTCGAGCACAAAACCTTCCAGCCTCTATGTATTCAACTTGGTTGTCTATAGTGCAACTGAGTTTTGTTTCTTGAAAAACCAAAAAACGAGAGATTGTCCTATATAATGATAAGTGTCGCTCGTGCTTTTTTGATTTACTTTTCTATCGGCAGAGTCTGCATTAGAATAGATGAGAATTTCAAAAGAAGTGTACTTAGGATACAACAATCCTAACTCAATAGTCCCAATAAGGTACTAAGTATCCTTTTGACTGCTAATAGATGTGACTCTTTAGGTGTAGCCTGAAATCTTGCACACATCATACGTTAAACATAATATCAGGTCTGCTCGCAGTCAGTTACAAGAGGCTACCAATCATGCCACGGTAAAGCTTAACAACTTCTGGTATACCTTACTCATCTATATCTAGCATAATGGAAGAACTCATGGGTGTTTCTAAAATTTTGTCATCTTCCATATTAAATTTCTTGAGCAAGTCTCTAATATATTTTGATTGGCATAAAAATGTTCCATGTTTAGGATATTTTATCTGAAGTCCTATGAAGAAATTAAGTTCGCCCATCATGCTCATTTCAAATTCATTTTACATGCATTTGGCAAACTCATTACACAACTCATCATTTGTAGTTTCGAATATGATGTCATCTACATATATTTGTACTAAGAGCATATGATCATTTTTAACCTTTATAAAGAGCGTTGTGTCTATCTTCCCTCTAGTAAACCTATTATCAAATATAAAACCACTAAACCTCTCATATCAAGCTCTAAGAGCTTGTTTCAATCCATACAAGACTTTAGTCAATCGATAAACATGATTAGGAAATTTGTGGTTTTCGAATCATGGAAGTTGTTCTATATATACCTCTTTATTGATTTAGCCATTTCGAAATGCACTTTTAACATCCATTTGATATAATTTGAAGTTCTTAAAAGCAGTATATGCTAGTAACATACGAATGGCTTCCATCCTAGCCACAAGAGCATATGTTTCCTCAAAATCTATACATTCCTCCTGGTTATGCCCTTGGGCTGCTACTATGGCTTTGTTTCTAATAACTATGCCATTTTCATCCTTCTTGTTCCTATAGACCCATTTAGTTCCAATAATAGTATCATCATCGGGTCTAGGAACCAAGGTCCAAACTTTGTTCCTCTCAAATTGGTTAAGCTCTTCCTGCATGGACATTACCCATGATTCATCCTCAATTGCCTCATTCACATTCTTAGGCTCCTCCCAAGACAGTAATGCAAAGTGGCTACACAAGTTTCTAAGGGATGATCGGGTAGCTACACCTCGTGATGGTTCACCTATGATTTGATATTTGGGGTGACTTTTCACAAATTTCCACTCTCTAGATAGTTCATGTACCTCACTTTCTACCTGATTATCCTCAGCAGATGATTATTTAATTTTTAAGCTCTTTTCAGCATTATTTTCAATGGATAATTTTTCTAATCCCTTTCTTATTTCAATATCATCCTCATCAGTCCTTTTAGAGAAGGGATTGGACTCATCAAAGATTACATGGATGGACTCTATAACAGTCAATGTTTTTTTATTAAACACGATGCAGGCTTTATACTATCTAATGAATAACCTAGAAAGGTTCCCTCATTAGATTTTGCATCAAACTTTCCTAGGTGATCTTTATCTCTAAGAACATAACATATACACCCAAAAACGTGGAAGTAGGAAATATTATGTCTATGACCATTCCACAATTCATAAGGGGTTTTGTTATGAGTGGGCCTAATCAAAACTCTGTTCATTACATAGCAGGCAGTGCTCACTGCTTTAGCCCAAAAATATTTGTGTAATTTATATTAATTAAGCATCGTTCTAACCATTTCCTATAAAGACCTATTATTTCTCTCAACTACACTATCCTGTTGCAGAGTCCTAGGTGTAGAGAATTATGAGATATACCATGTGAATCACATAAGTCTTCGATATCCTTGTTTTTAAATTCTCTACCCCTATCATTGCGGATATGTGTTATTTTACCCTTTTTCATTCTGAATTTTTGTACATAGTCTGGTAAATTGTTTACATGCTTCATCTTTATATGTAAGAAATAGTACCCATGTGAATCTAGAATAATCATCAACTATAACAAAGGCATACGACATACCTCCTAGACTCTAAACTTGAGTTGGACCAAAAAAATCTAAGTGAAGCATCTTGAGTTGGACCAAAAATGCGCAAACATTTTCGTGTGATGGGAGATCAAGCAGAAACTCACCCATACGATAAGATATCTCAAAAGGATTGGGAAGTGGTGTGTCGCCATTTCTGCGAGCCACACTATCAGGTGATGTGTTTGTATTATAATAACTACTTTTTCACATTGATGTGGCTAATAAAAAGTCATTATATCTTTTTTGTAAGGTATATGTGAAAAAAATGCTGCGAACCGCAGCAAAATCCCTACGACACATTGCGGTGGGTCGAGGTTATTCGTAGATCATCGAAAGGGTAATTGCTATATATAAAACTATATGACCATGACCTGAATTAATATTAATGATGTTTTATATGATAATGTAGTGTGATCCCGAGACTGGCATAGAGGAGCCGATTCCGAATCTTTATCAGAGAACACACCAAAGGTGATCGGGGGAGTGGTGCGACGGTGCGCTGGGCGCAAACATGTAAGTTAAAGAAAATATTTAATTTATAATTTGATTCAAAACATCGAAGTTGCATTCTTATTTTTTCCTTTTTATCATTTTCATGACTAAAAATAGGCAAGGATGGTCCAGATGAGAGATGCATCTGTTGAAGAGGCGAGCTAGCAAATGACGAATTACCAGATAACTGCTCAGGTGCTTGGAGAACGAGCGGGGGGCTAGGTGAAAGGTCTTGGAAGTATTGGTTTGACTAAACAAATGCTAAGCTGTTGAAATGACTAAAAAACGTTCTCTTCTTCCTGTTTGTCAACTTTGCAATTTTTCTCAACAAAATAATGTTTGTTTGAGGGCTTTTTCCAGAGTTGTGGGCCTTTAATTCTGGGCGTCGAACTTTGGGCCTAACCTCAGTATTTGCAGAAAATATATATTGCTGGAATTCAAAGCCCATTTAAATAGTGGACCACCCATCATCTCTCTCCTCTCCCTCGTATTGGAGCAATTCTATTCAATTTTTTTTTTTTTTTTCAATTGAATAATCATTTGATTCCCTAATCCAAAGTCAGGATAATTATTTTATAAGAATTTTAACTTATAAGTATTTTATAAAAATTCATGATGTATGTTTATTCATAGCAATAGTTAAGTTATAACTAATTAGTTATACAAAAAATATTTTAAAATAATGAAACAAATAACAATATAAAATTTCCTCAGCCCATGACAAAAAATGGAAAATAAATACTTATTATAAAAATGTTTATTTCTTTCTTATTATATGTTGAGCAAAATAAAATAAAATAACTAGCACTTGTATTTTCAATACTTTCGTTATATTCAATTTTATCGTATTTCAACCATTAATAATTATTCCAAAAATCATACAAAGTTTATGTGAGATATTTTTACACAAAAGAAAAAAAAATACTAAGTGCGCAACTTATATTTTCATAATCGATAGTGATCATGAGGACATGTCATCTGCTACTGTGAGATGCAATGGATGATAATTTGAAAATTTAATGTACAATGATTTTTGAAAAAAAAAAAAAAACCTTTATTCATAGAATTATATATGAAATCATGATAATCAAAATTCATATACTTATTTAAAAATTAAAGTTTGGATTAACAAAAATTTACATATAAATCATTTATAAAAAGTAAAACAAATAAGTAATAGTAAATAAAATAAACCAACAGTTTAATATAATATAATTTTTTCTGTAAAATTTTGCATGTTTTAAGAGAAATTTATTTTATATATATCAAGTTGGAAAATGCTGGATGATCTCGGGCCGTGGCTCATAGCATTGCTCTGCCAGTAAGTAGGGTAGTAGGCTGTCATGCCGGAGCCCAACCCATACTGGATAGGGGAAAAGGTGATCCATAAAATATGTGGCTACGTGACACCAATCATCTTCCTTCAGAGAATAACCCAGCTGCCTTATCAACACACGCCGCGGCGCTTGCTGCTCGCCATATCAAAAGGACTGAGCTCCCCCATAACTATAATAGGCAAAATCTGAACTCAAATTTTGAGATCTCAAAAGAGAAGCTAGCTAGCCATGGCCTCCTCTACCCTATCCCCTGCAACCCCATCTCAGGTAAATCATCAGAACAATCCTTTTTGCAGAGTTTCTTTGCCACTGTGCTGCATCATCAAAGCAGCTCTGCCATTTTTAGTTCAATTTTGTTTGGGTTTGTTTTTCAGCTGTTCTCTAGCAGGAGTGGAATTTTCTCTCCTTCACAAGCTCTGGTAAAACCCGCGAGGACCCGTTTGGGTGGAAAGGAAAGGGGGATGGGAATCAAGTGCCAGGCCGCGGGTATTCCGGCGGACCGAGTTCCAGACATGGGTAAGAGGCAGCTCATGAATCTGCTTCTGCTGGGTTCCATTTCGCTTCCCACTGCATTCATGGTTGTTCCTTATGCGGCATTCTTTGTTCCGCCTGGGTAATGTGATTTGCTTCTCTCATGTTTCTCTTCTGTCTTGTTATTTACCTTAACATTGGTTAGTTTTTTTTTTGTTTTTTGTAATTATTTTTTGGTGTATATATGGTGTGTTTTCATGTTTAATTTAGCAATTTGTAAAGGCAAGTAGGTTGTTCAATAAACTGATGTTGCTTTAGGATAAACAGATTAATTTACATCCTTCAATTTTGAATTTGTATAAATTTAGACAAAACTCAGTGCAAGGCTGCAAGTTAGGAAAACATAGGCTAGATGATTGAAGTCAATCTTGCGTGAGCCATGAAACAACTTTTGGCATCTAACAAATCCCGTACGCGAAAAACATAGGCTAGATGATTGAAGTCATATGACTATGATTCCTAGTAACATATATGAAGATCCACACTACATTTTTTTTTTTTTTTATTCTCGTGCCACCCGCGAGCCCTTCGGACCCCCCTCCGGTGCAATTGAGTGTTTCCTCACTGAATTCAATCACAACCAGTGATTGAGTGAGTCCCCTTCACCCATCAGTGGTATCAAAGTACCAAGGTTTGGCGAAACTCACCAAATAGAGGCGAACAGAGAAGAATTCGATTTTTTCCCAGATTTGAAGTTGCTCGAAATCAATTTTTGAGCATACCAATGCGTAGATTGCGTTGAGACAAGTTCATAGGTGAAAATCGCGTCTCAAACGGAGTCCAGAGGCCTTCCCACACGCTCACACGCCCCACTAGCTGATACAGCGTCATTGACACGCGCTGCACGCACTAGCGAGAGTGTTAACCAGCAACGTCATGCACTGCAAGTGCCTACATGTGTCTTCTTCACCCAACTAATGAGATCTGACCCGAAAAACCGCAACCTGATTCGCAACCCGGCCTAGAAACTAGCAACCCAAACCCAGACCCGCAAGCACGACCCGACCCAACCCAGAAGACTGACTGGCGTCCAGATCCACGGATCATCACGACACATGGCTTGTCCAAAAGCCACCACGTGGCCTAACGACACTCATTGATGTCATTTATCTACCATTAAGTAAAATCGGCCCAATCAAACAAGTCTGGAACTTCTTTAGTCGGTTCAGTGTTATTTAGACCAGTTCTTTGCTTCCCAAAACCAGTTCCTAAAGGTTTTTAACCTTCTGAACACACTGGTGGCATCGAATTTTCCATAATCCATTCCCAGCATTCTATTTTGATATATATCAAACCCGATGGTGAACAGTACTACACAAGCGGTCATTCCAAAGCTGACAAAGGACAATTACGATAACTAGTGCATTCAAATGAGAGCCCTACTAGGTGCTTAGGATGTCACAGACAACGTTGAAGATGGGTACCAAGAAGTCCTGCCAAAAGAAGTCGAATCATTTATGTTTGATGTTCAACGAACGAGCATCCACGTTAATCAAAAAAAGGATTGCAAATCCAAGTCCATTATATACTAGGGCCTTGATGAGGCCACCTTCGAAATCATCGCTTCCACCAATACGTCTCAAGAAGTCTGAAATACTCTCCACCGGACATACAAATGAGCCAACAAAGTGAAGAGGATTCGCTTCCAAACTCTACGAGGTGAATTCGAACCCTTGCAAATGAAGTCATCTAAGTCCATTGTCGAGAACTATACTCGAATAATGGTTTTCTCAAACTAGTTTAAGAGAAATGGAGAGAATCTCATACACATGAGGATATATAAGAAAATTTTTCGATCTTTGAATCCAAAATTTGACTACATAGTCGTCACGCTAGAAGAAACGAAAAATCTGGAGACCATGTCTATAAAAAAGCTCGAAGGATCTTTGCAAGCTAACGAGTAGAAGGTGAACAAAAGAAGTCACGGTAAGTCACTACAACAAGTCCTACAGTCAAAACTATCTTTAATTGATGAGAGACACGAGCAAGGGGGGACATCGCATCGACAAATAAGTAATAATAAATAAAATAAACCAACAGTTTTTTTTTTTTGTAAAATTTTGCATGTTTTAAAAGAAATTTATTTTATATAGATCAAGTTTGAAAATGTTGGATGATCTCAATTCGTGGCATTGCTCTGCTAGTAAGTAGGGTAGGCTCTTTAGCATATAATAGGCTGCTATGCTGGAGGAAAGAGGCATAAGGGGAAAAAGTGATCCATAAAATATGTGGCTACATAGAATCACCCAACTGCCTTATCAACACATGCCCCTACGCTTGCTACTCACCATATCAAAAGGATTGAGCTCCCTATAACTGTAATAGGCAAAATCTGAACTCAAACTTTGAAATCTCAAAAGAGAAGCTAGCTAGCCATGGCATCCTTTACCCTATCCCCTACAACCCCATCTCAGGTAAATCATTAGAACAATCTTTTTTACAGAGTTTCTTTGCCACTATGCTGCATCATCAAAGCTGCTCTACCATTTTTAGTTCAATTTTGTTTGGGTTTGTTCTTTAGTTGTTCTCTAGCAGGAGTGGAATTTTCTCTCCTTCACAAGCTTTTGTCATACCACACTTTATGTGGTGGTAGAAAGCCACGGGGTGAGAGTGGACTCATGAACAAATTCTCTTTCAATAATTTCATATCCCCATGTCTATGAGATTCTCTCCATTTCTCCTCAATTGGTTTGAGACAACCATTACTCGAGAATAGTACTCAGCAATGGATTCAAACGACTTCATTTGCAAGGATTGGAATTCACCTTGTAAAGTTTGGAGGCGAATCCTCTTTCCTTTGTCGACTCCTTTGTATGTCCGGTGGAGAGTATTCCAGACTTCTTGGGACGTCTTGGCGGAAGTGATAATTTTGAAGGTGGGCTCATCAAGGCCCTAGTATATTTTGGACTTGGCTTTGCAATCCCTTTTCCGATTGGCACAAAAGGTTGTTCGTTGAGCATCAGTCTTAGATGTTTTAGCTTCTTTTGATGGGGCTTCTTCATACCCATTTTCAACGATGTTCATGATATCATGAGCACCTAGTAAGGCTCTCATTTGAATGCATCAGTTGTCGTAGTTGTCCTTTGTCAGCTTTAGAATGACAGCTTGTGCAGTACTGTTCTCCATCAAGTTTGATATATATCAAAATAGAGTGATGGGGATGGATTTTGGAAAATCTGATGTCACTAGTGTGTTCAGATGGTCAAAAAACTTTTGTAATCGATTTTGGGACACAGAACTGGTCTAAATAACATTGAACCGACTGAAAATGTTCTAAATCGA
The DNA here is from genome assembly GCF_029873635.1 of Malania oleifera. Classification (NCBI taxonomy): domain Eukaryota; kingdom Viridiplantae; phylum Streptophyta; class Magnoliopsida; order Santalales; family Ximeniaceae; genus Malania; species Malania oleifera. Next base: position 51,483,451 of record NC_080418.1, read on the forward strand.
TATGGTTGGCTGGTTTTTCTTAACGAAGATAAAAAGTTTCAGTTAACACCGTTAAGGCCACATGGTGACTTATGGGCAAGCTGCGTGTCATGATGACCCACATATCTAGACGCGGGCCAATCTTTCGGGTCGGGTCATGCTCGCGGGTCTAGGTTCAAGTTGTTGGTTTTTGGGTTGGGTCACGAATTTGTTACGAATCAATGGGCCAAGTCGAGTATGTTGAGCGAAGGAGTGTGCAAGCGCGTAAGGCATGTGACTTCATCAGTCAACACTCTTGTTGGCGAGTGCAACGTGTCTGGATGATGTTGTGTCAACTAGTGGCACATGTAAGTGTGTGGGAAGGCCTCCAGACTCTGTTTGAGACGTGATTTTCACCTATGGACTCGTCTTGATGTGTTATACGCAATGTTATGCTCAAAAATTGATTTCGAACAACTTTATATCTAGGGAAAAAATTGGATTCCACTCTGTTCGCCTCTGTTTCACGAATTTTGGCAAAATGTGATGCTCTAATACCGCTAATTGGTGGAGGGGACTCACTCAATCACTGGTTGTGATTGAACTCAGTGAGAAAAAACTCAATTGCACACAAACACTCAATTGATTTCAATGATAATTTGAAAAAAAAAAAAAATACAAAACATTCTCAAAATACAAATTACTTCTTCTCTCACTGCTTACTCTCCCTCTACTACACTACATAATTACACACACACACACACACACACCTTCATATATATAGTCATGGATGGGAGTGGTAGGTGGAGATTAATTTCAACAGAATTGGTTGAAATTGGTAGAGATGGCTGCCGACCAAGTTTAATATTCAATAGGTTGATGGAGGTGGCTAGCTTAATTTCAACCTAGGTGAGCTGGGGTTGATGGAGGCAAGTTTTATTTTCAACAAAATCCTATATGCAGAAAACATAGGCTAGATGATTGAAGTCATGTGACTATAATTCCTGCTAACATGCATGAAGAACACACTACATTGATATAACCTTTCATGGTCTGTTACATTGTGAAGAAAAACCCATCACTACAATTCCATTAGTTCCTCACATTTGCCATTATGCAGTTCGGCACATTTCAAGGTTTGCTTGATCCATGATAAATTTGCTTTGATCTTCACAGGTTGTCTATTCTTTGGACATAATTTAGTTATATTTCCAACTAACTATTAAAAAAAAAAGAGCAAAAAATTTCAACCAAACATATCAAATGTTGCTCCCAAAGAATTCCAACAAATTTCTATGTTTTCTTTCCACAATCCCATTTTGTTAAGGAGTTGCATTACAGCTCCTTTGATGAATGATACCCTTAGAAGCATAATAATTGGTCATATTGAACTCTAGATCATTATCACTTCTAATGGTTTTAACTTTAAGATTGAATTGTGTTTCAACAAGAGCAAAGAAAGAAAGTAACTTAGGTCGAGTTTTAGATTTATGTTTCAACATATAGACCCAAGTTGCCCGTGAAAAATCATCCACAATTGTAAGAAAGTTTTGAAAGCCTTCCTAAGTGGAAATAGAAAAAGGACCCCATATGTCAATATGAATGATTTCAAATGGTGTTGTAGTAATAGAAATACTTAGAGGAAAAGATAAACGAGCTTGTTTTGCATAATGGCATATATCACAAATATTTGCACAAGGTGAATTGATAACAGAATCTTGTTTATTCAACAAACAATGTCTAGCATGTGATGGATGACCTAGACGATAATGCCATATGTCTAAGGATTAAGGATTGGAAACAATTGTATCAGGAAAATTAGAAGCAGAAAATACACTTAAAACAGAAACAGTAGCTACAAAAAATGCTGATGGCTTAGATGGGAGTAAGTGAGTAAGTAATAAAGTCCATCTCATTGTTCACCCAAACCAATCATCCTCCATGCACACAAGTGTTGAATGAAGCATGATTTATTCAAGAAAACTACAGCATAGTTAGTACAATGAACAAGCTTACTAACTGATAAAAGATTGAATGAAAAATATGGAACACATAAAACATTAGTCAATGTTAAAGTATCACAAATTTTGACTATGCCTATGTGTGTGACACTAACTTTGTGACCATTTGGAAAGGTCACAAAAGTAGATTGAATAGGTGAACACGAATGTAAGAAATAAACATAGCTAACCATATGGTCAGTTGCACTAGTATCAATGATCCAAGGTGCATTAGAAGAGTTGTTTCAACCTTGTTGATGAATGAAGAAAAATGCTGAAAATTAATAGCAGTGAAGGTACTATGTCGAGGAGAAGGTAATATACCTAAATGTTTCAGAATTTTGTTGAGTACCTACTTGATAAACCATAGTAGGTTTAACTGAAGAATTATGTGAATCAAACATAGAGAGAAGCTGTTGACACTACTCTTGAGTAAAAGGTAATGAAGATCCTTTAGAAATTTGTGCTCCCTATGAAATGGTATAAAAAAAAATTACCATTGACCGAATTAATTGGAGACTTTGTAAACTTGTAACTAGGAGGGTATCCATGAAGTTTATAGCATTTCTCCTTGGTATGCCCCATCATGCCACAGTGGCTACACACTAGTTTAGGTTTTGAAGAGGCCTTATATCTTGAATTGTTTTTCTGAAAATTATGTTGTTGAGTAGTAGAAACCAGAGCAACAGAATGAAGATTGGCAAATTTTCTATTAGGATGAATACCACGTTGTCTTTCTTCTTGCAGGATCAAAGAAAATACTATGTTCATATCAGGAAGTGACTCTATGAGTAAAATCTAAGATTGAACACTTGCATAAGTGTCATTAAGTCCCATCATGAAATGCATCACATATTCTCGTTGCCGATATTCAAGAGCAGCCTTTAAGACTTCACAGTGACAATTTCTTGAACATCCAAAAGGAGGCAAGGGCATGTAATTCATTAATTTATCCCAAAGAGTCTCCAAACAAGTGAAGTATGCACTTGCAGAGAGAAAATCTTGCACCAGATTTCCAATTTCCTTTTGAATTTGAAAAATTCGTGGTGCATTAGTTTGCAGGTAACGTTGTTGCGAATCACACTAAAGTTCTCTTGCAGTATCAATTTAGATGCAACTTGCTACTATCTCTTTTGATACAAAATTGAGTAACCATGAGAAGACCATATCATTACACCGTAACGAAGCATTATATGTTGGGTCTGAAACATCATATGGCAAGGTAAGACTTCCATCGATGAAGCCAAGCTTATTCTCCGATCGTAGAGCAATTTGCATTGATCGACACCAAGCATGGTAATTTTCTCCAGTTAAAGGTTGTGCAACTAGTTGAATGTTAGGATTATCAGCATTATTGAGATGATAAGGACTTGATGAATCATATGCAAGATTGACAGAGGAGACAGAAGAAGATGACATCATTAATGATAATCAAGTTACCTTCCTTCTAGCTTCAAGAAACTCCTGGGACCTTCAAGTGTTGAGGCTGGCTTCAATCACTAGAATTCATTACTCCCTCTTGATTCACCAGCTCACGTAAAATGGATTGGAAGAGCTTATCTTAGAATTGCTCTGATACCATGTGGAAATTGTGAACTGAGATCAATTACGTAGAGGGAGAAGAGAGAAGATGGAGAGAAAGGAGAAAATTACTTTGCATTCCTGATAAAGATTCATTACAGTGCATACAACTGAATTCTAAGCTTTTATATACAAGGAGTAAAATAAAATAACTTCTTAACTAACATGCTAACTTCATAACTAACTAACTAACTAATCTTGGTAACTTCACATATCAACATGTTGCTCCCAAAGAATGATTTTGTAGAAGAGTTTATTATTATTTGACATCACGTTTAAGTTTTTGCGTTTTAAGAGGAAGACAAATGGGCTCTGATTTTTTCATTGAAAAGTAACATTTTTTCTTGAAAAGAGACTGCTTTGGGTAAAAGGGTAAAAAGAAAGTCATTGGAAGATATGACACCATTCTAGCAATATCAATCTTTCATATATGATCGTGTGCAGAGGGCTGCGTGGAGAGTGACTCTAGGGAAATTGCCTCATTCATCTTCATGCTGATCATTATAACGTTCATAGCCGATGAGCAGACGTCCACCCACCCTGGTTAATTTTAAAGTGAACTAAGAGTGCCTTTTAAATGTTGTTGATCTGTAGCATTAAGTGGCAGGTGCTTTCTAACATTCTGCATCTTGTAACTTTTGTCTCACTTGAACAGGTCAGGATCTGGTAGTGATGGCATTGTCGCAAAGGATGCCGTAGGAAATGATATCATCGCAGCGCAGTGGCTTAAAATCCACGGACCTGGGGACCGAACCCTCTCACAAGGATTGAGGGTATTAATGGCTTTCTTTCATTTCGTACCATTGAAGTTGCACACTGACTTAAAAGCATGACTTTACAGTCTGTTTATGCTAATTTTTTACTGATATTACATTGCTCTTAGATGAATTCCAGGTTTGATGTCAAATGGAACTATTAGGCTTCCTACTGCCCACTTATTTTCTAGAATTTGTATCCTAATGGAATGTTACTTATATTGAGACTAGACATAGTGGGATGCAAGACAAAACAAAACGGATCATACTGATCTGGAAAAGAAACAAATATTCTCCTTTATACAGTAGCGAAGGAACAATTTTCTTAAATATGATTGTTAAAAATGATTACTGGACGCTAAGTACAGCCAATTTTCCAATTATATGAGAAGGGATGATTTTCAGATCGCCATGCAAACAGTAAGGAGTATTTGCATGTCTATTTGATGTTTGACCATCCTTAAGAAAATAGAACGAGAGATCATGACGAATCATGTTACTATGGATTACTATGGATTATAATATGGATTTGTTAATTGAATTCTAGGGAGATCCCACCTATCTTGTTGTGGAGAATGACAGAACTCTTGCAACATATGGAATCAATGCTGTCTGCACACACCTTGGGTGTGTTGTGCCATGGAATACTGCTGAGAACAGGTTCATCTGCCCCTGCCATGGATCCCAGTACAACAACCAAGGAAGAGTTGTCCGAGGACCAGCCCCTCTGGTGAGTGAAACAGAACTGCTACTTAATTTATCCGGTCATTTTTTCTCTTATTCAAATTTACTGAGGCCGTGATTGAGAGCATAAGTTTTGAGCCCCTTCGATTTGAAATTGTGTGATTTTGGACAGAATTCGATACAATTTTACATTGAATTTTGTCCAACTCTGCACAAATCTGCATGTCAGACTCCCAAGAACAGGGTAGAGGTTCATTTGCAACTAATAACAGCAAAAAGGTAGTCCTAATGACTGACTGCACGATTTAACTATGCAGTTATGGTCAGTCTTGAAGTGACTTGTGCTATATACACTTGCTTTACTTTGGAAGACAACAGTGGCTAATTTTTGTGCGGTTGAGGAAATCATATGTTGGTTGCCCACGCACAATAATTTCACATTCACTTTCTTGTTCAGAAAGAAAGGACACTTTTTTGGAGACTTGAAAAGAAAAATGACTTCTCTTTTTGCGATTTCGAATATAAACCCTTCTAAATTTTTTGTTTCTCCTCAATAATGAACATTATTTTTGCTTGGCAAACAGTCATTGGCATTGGCACACTGTGATGTTGATGTCGACACAGGGAAGGTGGTGTTTGTCCCTTGGCTTGAGACAGATTTCAGAACTGGTGAAGCTCCATGGTGGGCTTAAAGCTCTCTACTCATCACAAAGTTTCTAGTTCAAGTACACTGCATGCATAACAAACCACCTTGTATCATAGACTTATCTTCGCTGAAATGAAAGCTTGTCAAGCAATTAAGGAACTGATATGAACTTGGCATTGATCGACTTTTTGTAATCATGCCATACAATCTATTTCAGTTTTTTCTTCTTTTTTTTTCGGAAAATAGTTTGGAAATCCTTTCCAAAACATTTGTGTGATAAATGAGCAATATCCCTTCAATAATGTCAAATTGTTAATCAAGTGATACGAAACTTGGGCCTTGAGCCCTAAGCCACCACCTCTGGTAAGGAAAGCTTATTAAACTACTTCTAAAAATATAAAGTCAAAAATATGGTAGTCCTCAAAGTGATAAAATTTGTAATGACAATTTTACCCTTCATGCAATTTATATAAAATAAAAATTCCAAACATGTCCCAAATTTCATATTCTAAGCCCTTTTCGATTTTATCGTCGACTATTGAACTCCTCCCTATTCAAATTTCACGTTCTCTTCTTCCAACCTTTCGTCTTCTTTAAGAAGTTACAAATTCCTTTAATTTAAAAAGGCATTTACATGTATCTACAATTTTAAGGATTGGCACCAAAACTTTCACTTCTTGCAATTCCCAATTATCAAGTCTTTAAAAATCTCTTTAATTTTCCATACAAGATCTACAAGCCAACTGAGGAATTCTATTTCATAGTTGTTGTACATCACAAGATTAGCTTAAATCGTGATGGCTTGGAAAAAGAAGGAAAAAAATTCTTAATCACGATTGTGGAATTCTCCTTGATTTCTTAGAGAAAACATTTTCAACAGTTCTTCATACTTCGGGGGTGCAAATTTGTAGAATTGATGCAACACTCGAAATATCAATTAGTTGCATGGAAAAGAAGATTGTTCAAAGAGTCTGATCATATTAGTTGACATCAATGGTAAGGTTATAAGCGTGAAGAGGTTATTAGAAGATTTGAATTGAAATGACATTTTAGATTAAATATTTGTTATCTTTAAAATATATATACTTTAAAGCTTTTTTATGTTTTCTGTTTTAGATTGCTTTTTGGTTGTTCATTTTCTATTTTACTTTGGCTTTGATACCTACGATTAAAGCTTTTAAGAACTTGTTTTATTTGTAGTTTAAATGAAAAGAAGATTAGGACATATTGAAGAAGTTTATCAACTTACAATTTCAAAGCATCTTGTGATGAATGGTGTATTCCCAAGAAGGTGAATTGAGTATTTTAAAATTCTTCCTAGGCTAACTTAAAAACCACAACCAGCAAATCGCAACCTAAGGTCTTTCTAAACAATCAAAAATATCATAAATGTAAATATATGAAATTATTTAAATCATGCACAATATTCACAATAAATTAAATATACAAACATTCATGAGCATGAAATTAAAGAGATAATGAAAGAGAAAGCTCAGACACGATATTTTTATCGAGGTTCAGCCAAACCAGCGTACGTCTCCGCCTCAAGCTAACCAGTAAGAGGATTCCACTAAATGCTCATTTAACCAGGCGAAGCGACACCGTTTACACTCTCCTTACAGGGCGGAGACTCCCCAACTCAAATTATGGTGCTAAGCCATAACCAATTCTCCTTACGAAACGGAGACACCACAACTCAATTCACCACACTGAGCCAAACTGTGCACACTTTACGAGATGGTGCAAATCCCAACTTTTCTAATTGGGTCTGAGCCAATCCAAGACTCTTCACAGGGCGAGTCTCCCTCTTTAGGTCATGCCTGAAATACAATAGATAATGTTTTTGTACAAAAAAGAATGCTTCTTGTTGACACGCAACGATTTTAATCTTCCGATCAACAAAATAAATAGCACAAAGAACATTCACAGAAAAAATGTAGACAAGAAATTTTACATGGTTCGGCAAAATTGCCTACGTTCGCGAAGCGTGCATCTGGAGAAAAATCCACTATGAAACGATAGCAGTTAAGTTCTGATCAGACTCTCCTCGATCCCAGATCCCTTGTACACCCATTCACCTGTCAAACCTGTGAAGAAAAAATCTTCCTAGAGAGAAAGCCCCCTCTAGCTCTCCTTGCACAGCTTACAAACATATATATATATATGACACCACACAACCGTTGGATTTAGAGACGACCCAATGGCTGTGATGAAAGCCACAATAAATAAATAAATAAAAATATATTTTTTAACAATCTCCACCTTGGCTTTTCATCACAACCAAGCACAACATTCCATCCCCACACTCTGGGATGCTCTGTCAACAATCAACAAGAGACTACATTAACTAAGTCCAGACAGCGCTTGAACTTAACTATTGTAACAGGCTTCGTGAGCATATCTGCAGCATTTCCATCTGTGTGAATTTTCAATAACCGAAACTTATCACTTTCAACCCAACCTCTAACTGCATTGTATTGCACGCCAATATGCTTCATGCGAGAGCAGTAGACTTGATTCCTTGCCAAATGGATTGCACTCAGACTATCACAGAATACGTGTAACCTATCCTGCATAACACCAAGTTCCTGAATTAGTCCATTTAACCACAAAGCCTCCTTACCAGCCTCTGCCAAAGTTATGTATTCAGCTTCTGTAGCAGGCAAAGTTGTAGTAGGTTGCAACATAGCCTTCCAACTAATGGAACCATCAGCCATGGCAAAAATGAAGCCAGAAGTAGACCTCCTCTTATCTAAATCACATGTATTATCGGAGTCCACATAACCCTGAACATTACAATCATCAATACTTTCAAACAAGATACCATAATCAAACGTGCCACGCAAATATCTGAAAATCCATTTCACCGCATTCTAATGTATTCTAACTGGATTAGTCATATATTTTCTTACCAAACTAACTGTATATGACAAATCTGGTCTACTACATACCATAGCATATGTCGAACTCCTTGCTGCACTAGCATAAGGCACACTAGCCATATCCAACTTATCCTCATCAATAGGACACAATTTAACAGACAATTGAAAATGAGCAGCTAAAGGTATACTTACTAATTTAGCCTTATCCATATTAAACTTTTCCAACACCTTCTCAATATACTTATCCTATGACAACCATAGCTTTTTCTGTTGTCTGTCCCTCCTGATTTCCATGCCAAGGATCTTTTTAGCTGTACCAAGATCCTTCATCTCAAACTCATCCTGTAACCTAACTTTCAACACATTCAACTCATCAGTATTGTTAGAGGTAATCAATATGTCATCCACATATAGCATAAGGATCATATTTACACCACTGTTAAGCAATTTGAAGTAAACATAACTGTCATAACTACTTCTAACATACCCAATCCTCAACATATAAGAATCAAATAGTTTATACCATTGCCTAAGGGATTGCTTTAAACCATAAAGAGACTTATTCAACTTACATACCAAGTGTTCTTTACCTTATTCCACAAACCCCTCTGGCTGCTCCATAAAGATATCTTCCTCCAACTCACCATGAAGGAAAGCTATCTTTACATCCATCTGTTCCAAATCTAAATCATACATGGCAACCAATGCTAACAAGAATCAAATAGAAGCATGCTTAACAATAGGAGAAAAGATTTCATTATAATTTATATCTTCTTCCTGTTTGTATCCTTTTGCTACTAACCTGGCCTTATATTTTATCCCTTCTGATTCTGAAGTAGGCTCTTTCTTTCTGAAAACCCACTTACAACCAATCAGCTTCCTGTCTTTGGGCTTCTAAACCAACGCCCAAGTGTTATTCTTATGAAGAGACTCCATCTCCTCAACTATGGTTCCAAGCCAACTACCTCATTCAGAACTCTAAACTACATACTGAAAATCAGAAGGATCTCCACTACTAGTAATCAAAGCAAATGCAACTAAGTCCTTAAACTCATACCTGACCGGAGGCTTAACACTCCTCCTTTCTCTGCTGGTGGTTAGCCCTGTAGGCTCATGTCTATCACCTATCTGAGGAATTTCCTGAGTAACTGTAATCTGTCTCGCTGTATCCTGTGCAACAGAATCAACAACAGTAGTATGAGTATTACCCATACATGAATTCTCAATGTTGTCTAGCTCCACCTGAATAGGTACTCTTGCTGAATCAAACTCCATCTTCTTATTAGCAATCTCCTTCAACATAGCTTCCTCATCAAAGACCACATCCCTGCTAATGACCACGTTTTATGCTATATGGTCCCACAGCTGGTATCCCTTTACTCCTTGGAAACCAAGAAATACACATGGTTTGGACTTAGAGTCCAACTTTGATCTATCATGTTCTTGCACATGCACATGCGATGGACAACCAAATATTCTCAACACAGAGTAATCTACTAGCTTGCCTGTCTATACCTCTTTAGGAATCTTTGCGTCAATAGCTGCAGAAGGAGACTTGTTTACCAGGTAGCATGCCATATTCACTGCTTCTGCCCAGAATGACTTAGGAAGATTAGCTTGAATCCTCATACATCTTACCCTCACTAGTAATGTTCTATTCATTCTTTCAGCCACCCCATTCTGCTGTGGCCTATGTGAAACTGTATAGTGCCTAGTGATCCCCTCTTCCTTACAGAAGTCAATTAACTGGTTGTTTTTGTACTCCAGTCCATTGTTAGATCTAAAAAACTTCACCCATTTCCCCATTTGTTTCTCTACCTGAGTTTTCCATTTCTTGAACTTACTGAATACCTCACTCATATGCTTTAGAAAATACAACCAGACTTTTCTTAAAAAGTCATCAATAAATGAGATAAAATAAATAACACCATTGTGAGACTGTACCTGTACTGGACCCCATACATTTGAATGAATGTACTCCAGCACCTCCTCGCTCGTATGCTTTTTTGTTTTGAAACTCACCTTGCGATGCTTACCAAACAAATAGTATTTACAGAACCTAAGCTTACAACAAGAATTACCTCCCAGTAAGTTCCTCTTGTGTAGCTGCTACAAACCATGCTCACTCATGTGACCCAGCCTCATATGCCACAGAGTAGTATCATTTGTATTTGTATCTGAAGAGGTACTAGCTGCAGCTCCACCTATCACTGTGCTACCCACCAGAGTGTACAAATTGTTCCTCAGATGACACTTCATTACTACCAGTGAACCTCTAGCCACTTTTAGTACACCATCCCTAGCTGAAAAAGATAAACCATTACTGTCCAAAGAACCTATGGAAATCAGATTCTTCTTTAGATCTGGAATATGCCTCACATCCCTGATCGTTTTAACCACACCATCAAACATCCTGATTATGACCGTTCCAATACCAAGAATACCACACAAAGCATCATTACCCATCAACACCGTCCCTCTAGAGATTGGTTCATAGGAATCAAACCAGACCCTGTATGGACACATATGATATGAGCACGTCGAATACAAAGTCCAGGTATCAGCTAAGTAACTAGAACATATAGTAACAACCAAAAGATCCCTATCAAAAACTGATGAACTACTCTCCACTACAATAGCCTGCTCAGTTTTCTTCCTGTTCTTTTCCTCTAAATTTCTTTTCCTCCTTAGACAGTCCTTCTTCATATGCTTTTCTTTCCCACAATAAAAACAACCACTCCTCCACTTCCCATTTTTACCCCTAGACTTGGATCGAGATTTCCCTCGATTCCAATTACCCCTGCTAGAACTCCTGCCCCGCTGTTGGCTAGACTCACCCTTAGCCACCAACCCTTCTCCATGTCCTGGATAATTTGGTTTGTAAAAATTCTCACTCTCCGGAATGGCAGTAGTCACCTCATCAACTGTAAGAGTCTCCTTACCTAGCAGTAGTGTGGTTTTCAAAGTATCAAGTGAACTTGGAAGTGAATACAATAGAATCAGTGTTTTATCTTCCTTCTCAATTTTTACCTCAATACTCAGCAACTGCGTGATTATCTTATTGAAATAATTGAGTTTGTCTCTGACTTCTGTGCCCTTAGTCATCCTCAACTGATACAATTGTTTCTTCAAATGCGGTCTATTAACTCAAGACTTGGACATATAAATATTCACCATTTTTTTCTAAAGCTCAGCTGGTGATATTTCATTCAATACACTGTATTTAATTTATGGAGCTAAACTTAAGCGAATGATACTCACTGCTTTCATTTCCAGCTCCTCCCACTAATCATCTAACATCGTCTCTAACTTCTTGTCTTTCCTATACAGTGCCTTAATCAGTCCATGTTGGACCAACACATCCTTCATAGTGCTCTGCCACAAACTGAAATTATTTTTTTCATTAAAGGGCTCCACCTCAAACTTGGCCGTCAAAGTTCTTACCATTTAAAAAATAAATAAAATTCTTTCTCCCTTTTTTTCTCTCTCCTTTGACGTCAGCACTTGTCAAGATGACATCAGTGTGATGTCATCGTGACGTCAACGCTCCACGGGGAGGATCCCCGCCTCGACCTGACCTGTTCCATTCGACCCGGATCCCTAATCCACTACACGTGCGACCCACACGTGTTCTAGCCGACTCAAATGCTGACCCACGCCTTAACCCAGCGGGTTCAGCTTGGATCCGACCTGCAACCCAGCCTCTTGACCCGCGTGTCAAACTATTGCGTTTTGTACCTAACCCGATTCTGAATCCGAGTCTATCACCCAATTATGGTACTGTTCATCACGTTCTTCATCCGCAAAAAAAAAAAATTCTTCTTCTGAATTTTTTTTTTTTTCACACCTTCAATTGAAAAAATGATCCTCCTTCGATTGAAAAAATTCTAGAATAATTTTCCGGCACCTAATCTGAATCCACGTACCTCAATCCGATCTGAATGAACCACTCTAATCTTGAGCACTCCCACGAAAAAACTATAAATCCAAAAAATTTCTTTTGATATGATCTATCATATCTGCACCCAATTGAAATCGTGCTCTGATACCACTTGTTGATGCGTAGTGATTTTAATCTCCCGATCAACAAAATAAATAGCAGAAAGAACATTCACAAAAAAAAAATGTAGACGAGAAATTTTATGTGGTTCAACAAGATTGCCTACATCCACGGAGCATGCACCTGAAGAAAAATCCACTATGAAATATGACAGTACAAGATCTGATCAGACTCTCCCCAATCCCAGATCCGCTGTACACCCCTTCACCTGTCAAACTAGTGAAGAAAAAATCTTCCTAGAGAGAAAGCTCCCTCTAGCTCTCCTTGCACAAAATTACAAGCAATACACTCTTTTTCCCATGGCTTACAAACATATATATGACACCACACAACCATTGGATTTAGAGACGATCCAATGGTTGTGATAAAAGCCACAATAAATAAATAAATAAAAATATATTTTTTAACACTTCTAAAAAGCAAGGTTTGTACACAATGAAGCTCAATGCACTCACACATGATATGATTTTAAGCTCAGATGAGTATGGGTGTGTTTCCCAAAATAATTTTACAATCTTTGAAAATGACGTATACGTTGAAGTACTTCAAAGATTAAACCCTAATAAAAATTTTCTTGTAAAAATATTTTTCAAAAAAAAAAGTAGAACCTAGAGTTTTACTTTCAAAATAGTTTATGCCCAAAGAAGTGTATATGATCTTTGATATAAAATATGGAGTATGCAATAAATACTTCAAAGATCTTAAACCCTTAGAAATATTCCCAACAAAGATTTCTAAAAAAAATAGTTTTAAGAGAATCAAGGGTTTTAGCTCAAAATGATTTTTGCAATGAATAACAAGTGAACTTTTGAATCTTGCAATAAATGTACAAAGATTCAAAAGTTAGAATAAGTTTTCAAAAAATATTTATTAGGAAAAATATATGGGAGAAACTTTTAGCTTACTCTTAAGAAATTTTTTTTTTTTTCTTTCCAAATAAGAAAATGAGAGTATAAAGCTTTGGATGAAGTACGAATGCCCCCAAATAAAAATGCTCTCTTTCAAAGATTTTTCAAAAGGATAAATGAAAAGAGGGTAAAGAAAATGAATAAAACACAAAAATATTTTGGGAGGATTCTCTCTAATTGTCCATTTAAAAATGAGCAATGAAGGGATATATATAGAATCTGGGGAAAATATGACCGTTTGGGACATATTAGAAATTTTTAAAATTGTTTGATTAAAAATAAACACATTTTAAGCGCTTCAAAATAGCCTGACCCGAGAGGTTCAATTGACCCAGGGATTCACCGATCAAACGTCCTAAGTCAAAAGTTGAATTTTCAAAAAAGCTCAGTTGGTGACGATCGATCGCCCAAAGGCGATATTCGAACCTTCCTAGGTTTGGTCGACCTAGGCTCAAGGTCGATCAGCTGTCACTGAAGGTCGATTGGTCATGGTCGTTTTAAACTAAATAAATGATCGATCGAGGCTTGAAAACAATTCAAAAAATTAAGGTCGGTTTGTTGGCCATTTAAGCACAAAACCGTAATGGTCAGTTGAGGCTTAGAGTTTGGTCAAAAAATATTAAGTCAGTCGACTAAGGCAATTATAACGTGTTTGGGTTGGTCAACCAAGGCCACTTAAAAAATTGATTTTGGTCATGTTTTTTATCCAAAGACTTATCCACTTTGTGTATGAGTTATAGTCGTTTTAAACAAAGGGTTTTGGATCCTATGGCTTTGTTTGGTTTCCTATGTCTGCCTGCGGTCAGTCCGAGCTCTCATCCACATCATGCATGATATGCATTATTACAAACCAAAAAGAGAAACTAAATGCATTACAAATTAAAATAAGTCTTTTTCTTCTTCTTCTTTGGCTCTTCTTGTTTCATGGAATGCGCCAAATGAGATGAGTTTTACGTCCTTCATGGCTCCCATTTTTAGTCATCTTATGTGTGTGTTTTGAATTATTAACATGTTCAAGTGTTAGGCACACATATTAGCTCCAAGTGCTTTGTCAGCATCAAAATAGAGATCGAACTCAAAAAGTCAACACACCTAATATCTTGATCCAATCATGCATAATCTATGGTTACTAGGCACATTAGATTGATTTGGGACAATATAAATTGGCAAATATAACAAAAGATTCTAATCTAATAATTTTTTATACATACTTTTTAGTTCAAAATTGATATGTATCATCAAAAGATGTCTAAAAAAATAATTTTATTAAGTTTATTGTCCATGCAAACGCCTATGAATAAATTTATTATTTATTTTTTTTCTCTACCACACGCCTAAATTTATTATTGTGTGTACATACACACACGGGTTGTGTGTACCACCTTTCATATTGATCATCCTTCTCAATAGGTGGTTATGAGTTTCCAGGAGAGTTTCTCCTCTGCAATATGCATCTCCAGTAGTTAAGACCACACATCATAATTTGTCTCATTGAGTATAATCCCTGCATTGAAGGATGAACCTTCAGTTTGAACAATGATAGGAGCAGATTTACCATCTGACTTGCTCATAGTGATCGAAACAAGTTCTCCCTTTTCCAGATACAAACAAAGCAGAATCAAATCAATCTACTTTCTGATTGAGGTTCCCATAATGAAAATCATCACCAATCAAAATCCAAAATCCAAACAAATAATTGCCTCAATAAACTCACAAATTAATTTGTGTATGTAAAATCTTCAAAATTTTCAATTAACAAAACAAATACGAATCAAGAATCTGCAAAATCGAGATTTTGCACCAATCTAGGATCATGGCCGAGATGCAGGTATGATTCTGGCCGAGATGCAAGTGCAGGGGTGTGGATCGAGTTCCTGCTTCAAGCAGAGATGAGTTGAGCAGAGGGGTGTTTTCACAGAATCAAGAGAGAAGGGCACAGAATTTCAAACCTAGTGGATCGGTGAGGTTCAACATTCATAGAGAGCTTAGTCTAGTCAGGTTCACGACGATCAGTGAGGTAAGGTCGTCGCACGCTCATTGTCGTTACAGCCGCCTGTCTGGACGAGGGTGCCTCTAGAGTTCAATTCATTGCCTATTTGGACAAAGGGTCACCGAAGCACAATGGTCGTTTGTGGTGATTGTAGTTACAGAGAGGAAGATGCAGGTGGTTGTGATCGGTGATCTCGCAAAAATCAGCATGTTCGAAGAATTCAAAGAATGAAACCTGATGCAAAGATTCAAAATCAAGGATCTTATCACCGGTGATGACGAAATCAGCCGGGTTGTCACGTTGGCCATTTAATTCAGAATCGTGCAGTTTGTTGAAGAATCGTTGTTGCTGCTAAGCAATGGCACCTACACCTCCTTGCCGGAATAATGGTGCAACGGCTGCGGTGGCAAGGGCTGGTCATGCGTTCGTGCACAAGCAACAAGCCTAGCTCTGATACCAAGTTGAAAAAACAAGGTGCAAAAATATTTTTTATTCAGTACATTTTCGATGAATACATATGTACATATATATATATATATAGCTATCGTATATCTAGAATAGGAAAGAATCCTTAATTATGTTAATTACAATTAATTAAAAGATCAACCCAATATTTAACATTTTAGAGTTTTGGATGAGTTTAAATTTTTGTAAAGTTTTTCATGGTTTCACCACAAAAAAGAATCAACTTTTTTTCATTTGAACAAATGAATTTGTATTAACTTTCATAAAAAGTTTCCATGCTTTTGTGAAGTTTTCAAAATGTTTTGGAGTCGTACATTCATAACGCAGTGTTTAGGTGTCCTCTAATCTTTTTGCAAACAAAGTCAAGGCAGGTTCGTGGTATAAGGAAGAATGATTGAATATATTGAATTATTAATGCATGGGATATGTAAGATCATAAGAGGGCATCAGGGTTAAAATTTAACCACTACCTCACCATTAGAAACATCCATCTATGGTGCACTGGCCCTACAACTTTAGCCTCAAAAGCTAAATGAACAACCAAATGCACCATTACTATAAAACATAATGGTGGAAACATCTTCTCCTTGTTGCAAAGAATTGTTACAACCCTTGCTTCACCTCAAGCTCATGTACTTCAAGAGCTTTCCCATATAATGTCCAAAAGAACCCACAAAGCTTAATTAAAATAAAGCTAACTTTATCAAGCAAGGTTCTTTGTAATGCAAGTGGAAGAAGTTGTTACATTAACATATGAAAATCATGACCTTAAAGCCCTAACACTTTTCGTTGTCCATGGATAAAACGTGAAATATTTGAATCATAACCATCTAGAAATTTCACATTCTCAATGCTTCATGAAAATAATAATAATAATAATTTCTCGTGTGGAACCATGGTATAGCAAATAGGAGGTAGATATGTTCTTCCTAAGTCTCGTTGTTGATGCCATAATTCTTTTCCTATCTTCATCTACTACAAATGATGATAAGCACTTATATTGTCTTTTGACTTCTTCTCAACATTCAGTAATGTAATGACAATATCATCATATACATTATTCTCAATATGCATGACATCAAGATTATGATGTGTGAGGTTATTCTTTCGATAAGGAAGTTGGAAGAAAATACTCTTCTTTTTCCAAGCACATTTTCTCACCCCACTAGCTTCTTCACTGAACTTATCAAAAGAAAATTTTGTGTGCTTAAACACTTCAGGTTTAGATGGTGCATTTGGTGCAGATCTTAATTCCTTAGTCCTATCAAATGATTTCACATCATCTCGATACTTATGCATAGTATCCAAGAAACATCCATGTCCTATATAGCAAAATTTTCAACTACATAGAGCATGTGTCTTCATTACAAAAAGGACATGCAAAACAACCATAGGTCAACCAAATAAGTTACCATATGCCAACAAGTCATTAATGGTCCACATCTCTACTACACGCATTTGAAAATATCTTTTATTGAGCCACCACATGAATTTGTACCTACCTCCCATAATTCTATCAACTCCTTTATAAGAGGCTGCAAGTACACATCAATATTATCTCTAGGAATTTTTGGTCTAGGAATGAGCAACGGAAGTATAAAATACAGTTGTTTTATACCCAACTATGAACACTTCACATCATCCAAAACGGATTAAATCCATCGCTAGCAAGCCCCAATCTAACATTGCAAGGGTCTTTACGAAAGTTATGATATGGTTGTCAAAACTCTTCCATTCTTTAGAATCTCTTCTTTCAATCTTTATTATGCCATCTTATCAATTCCAATGTTTTAGATGACATGAATGACCTTTGGAGGCTTGGCTTTGAAGGAAAATAACTCAACACCTTTGATGGAGTTTTTTTCTTCTTTCTTTTCTTTGAACTTGATCCAAGATCTTGCGAATTATTTTCACTATTCATCAACCAAGAAGCCTCACATATTCAACAAACATCATCATTACCTTTTCCCTTTCTAAATAACATGCAATCATTTGGACAAGAATGAATGTTTTCATGATTAAGTCCCAACTCCTTGCTTCTTTGTCACATTGAAGGAAATTGACAATGACTCAACTTTGGGGAATGCTTCTTTTGGAATGTTAAGAAATACCCCAAATGATTCATTGCACCACCCAAAAACACACCTTACATGATAAAGATGCAATATGAATGAAAGTTTAGGAAATTCCTTGCATCCTAAATATAGTTCTTTCCCATCACCTTGCATCAGCTTATTAAACTTCTCGACTTCTAGAGAAGGTTGCTCATAACGATGTTATGTAGTAAACCCCTCTATATTTGGCTATGTTGGAATTCCATCA
Organism: Malania oleifera; assembly: GCF_029873635.1. Lineage (NCBI taxonomy): Eukaryota > Viridiplantae > Streptophyta > Magnoliopsida > Santalales > Ximeniaceae > Malania > Malania oleifera. The sequence goes on from NC_080418.1 coordinate 51,501,702, forward strand.
TCCGCGCCCATATTCATGGCTTGTCTAAACATGCCAAATGCATCATTTAATATCCCAACCATATCATTGCCACCGTATGTCACATTTTCCATAGGAGCATTTTGAGAAGGAATGGGCATAGAGATTGACTCCGCATGGCAAAACCAATCATTATTTCCTAGCATAATACCATTCACGACAAGATCGTAATATGATCCCTCTCGATATCTTTGATAGTGAAGCACATACTTTTTGCAAGGACATAAAATTTAATATCATATACCTCACTTGCAAATACAAAATCAAGAAAATTTTCCACTCCCAAGTATTTTTTACTCACTTTACTGTAGTTCACCCATCTCTTGCACTTATGATTGTCCATTATCATTGGCTGAAAATGAAATAATAGTCCACAAACAAAAGAAAAAGGATATAACGAGATGTTATATATTATACCTAAAATAACGAGGAATGAATAGAAGCCAAAACCTCAACAAATGGACTCACTTTCTAATAACAATATAACTTTGATAAGTATATCGTAGATAAATATCGACATGTCAGGTTGATACGAAGAATCTGTAGACATGCAAAGTACTATTGCATTTATGTCGATTTGAATATATTGATTTTCCTCTAAACTAACACAAATTCAACTCCAAAACTTGAAATTTAGTGTCAAATACTAGTTCAAAGTTTTTGAAATAGACACGAGCAATAAATAAATAAACTAGTAGTTTGGTTTGGTGGTGTAGAATTCAAAATTTTATTTATTGTTCATATTATAAATTTATTTTAATATTTTATTAAAAATTACACATACAATGATTAAGGGCGTTACAAAGAGTGGAGAAAGCTCGTATGTTGTATTATTAAAAAGTGAAATTATGGATATAGGTTTAAACTTTATTTTTTTTTTAAATTAACGAAATTAATTTGAACTAAATAGATATTGTATGTTTTAAAATTATTTAAATAAGCATACATATTTTTATGAATCAATTATTATAATAAATAGGCAAAAATATATAAATCTTTCATGTTGGTTAACTGTTTTGTCAATATATATTTGGATTCATCAAAGTATCGTCAGACATATATAATTAAAACTCACATCAAATCATAAACATATATAATTAAAACTCACATTAAATCATTCAAATCATAAACATATATAATTAGTACTCGCATTAAATCGTACTTTTTATTTATATGAATTCAAATGCTAAGATGATATTTAGTAATTGGCTAATATTGATATCTTACTGCATATACTCTTCTAGAAACTAGATGAATTTCCAAATCACTAACAAAAAAGAAATAAACGCAAGGGAAAACATGTCTTGTTGGGGCCTGGGAGTATTTTCTCTTTTTTTTGGCATCTAGTCTAATATTTTAACCATTATGAAAAGACTTCACTAGCAACTCTATTGTTGTCTAGCTGGTTAGAATACTCAGCTCTCGCTCGAGAGACCCGAGTTCCAGTGCCGACAACGTAATTTTTTGTATTTTATTCCTTTAACATTCTACCTCCCTCCTCGCTCCTTTCAAATACACATAATGAACTCCCTACACTTCAACAATTTCCACAGCTTTCTTCATTCTTAAAATATTTATTTTAAACAACAATATGTGGAACAATTAACATATGGATGCAAAGCTCAACCAATATGGTAAAAGCACAGTACAATCATTTTGCAAGATGCTACTAACAGCTTTAGACCACTACTTACTAACTAGAACTTAAAAAGACCACCTCTCTCACAGTATCACAAGAATTCCTACTTTTATAGTACCTTGAAGGTTAGAATTTGAAATTTGCATCCCCATTTGATGAATAATAGGAGAGGTGGGAAGAGAATTGCGATGTATACATCAGCACCTGTGACAAATTTAGAAATTAAAAGCACACGATTAAATAGAGGTAGTGAGATTATTCAGAAAGAGAAGGGGGCATGACAAGGAGGAACATAGAGCTTTGCAGGCAAGGTCAATGTACATGGTAATTAAAAAATCAGCATCAAACACAATACAACATCAGAGAAAAGCATCAATGCCAATCAACTGGAGAATTCTGTTCTGTTCCTTGGGAGTTGAGAGCCCATAAGCACCTTCTGCATAAAATCTTACAAAGCAAGATGGTTGTTAAAACAAATACTTTTAAATAGGTTCAACAAAAACTTCATAGAAAATGTAGAAAGTTGTGACAAAACACAAACAAATTTTCAAACTACAAACGGCATGAGAGACAAAAAAAAAAGTTCACATTGAATTCAAAAGCTAAACTCAAGAAAGAAATATTTCTATGATTTCAGAAAAAGATAATTGATAATATATAACAAAACAGAGTGCTGAGCCATAAATCAAAATTGCCACCAGCTTATAAAAATAAATAAACAAATAAATAAAGTTGCTATCAAATTTGGAAGAAGGTAAACATTTATTTAAAATGTTTAACTGAAATGTAGATGTGAACGAGGATCAATTAATTGAAATCCAAAATAAGTAAGAGATGGAAGTTCATACTAGACAGAATTGTATTCAAAGAAAATTCCCACTTGAAAGGGAAAAACAAGTTAAAAATTGAACACAACTTAATGAATAAAAATCATAACACTTCAAAAGTTAATCACTTCATAGCAGGAAACCTACATTGTCAATCAAATCACAACCAAAACTGACCAAAAAAATAAAATAAAATAAAAAATAGAAAAAATAAAAAAGCATTAAAGAGGAAGAACTCAATTGTTCGAAAGCTTATCGCAGTCAGAATAAAAAATATAATATTTTATGGGGAAAAAAAACTAAATTAAAAATTATAAGTTAAGTGTTAGAAATAAAGTAGTTTTTTGTTTGTAAATAGTTAGAAAGTGAGGGATATAATTGGAATGTATTTTGTTCATTAAATGTATAAGTACAAATACTGTTGTACAGTACATTCACAGATCATTCTGGAATATACAATTTCTTTGTTTCTTTACATGGTATCAGAGTGCTCTCCCACCAGCTCCCGCCATTCCCTCACTCCGTCTATGTCGTGTCTCGTCACTCGTGAGCTTCTCTAAATTTCCGCCATTTCTTCTCAGCATGAAACCCTAGCCTTCGCGTGATTCTCACTGTGTAATTATGCTTTTACAAGTTCTCTGTTGTGTCAATTTCGTGAAGATTGGGTTTCTCACGTTCCTGGATCTAGAGCTCAGCATTGACGTTGAGGCCTCCCACGTGTATCACCAGTTGCGATCTTCAGTTACGCAGGTAGGTGAAAGAAATTTTATCGAAGTTGATGCTTAGATTCTGCTACGTGACTCTTAATTTGATTTCTATGGATTCGGCTTGGCCATAGTTTTTGTCTTCACTTCGCAGCAATTTTCTTCTTCGCTAGCACAGTTTTGATTTGATCATCGAAGTTGAGAACTCTGATTTTCTCGAAGGCGATTCTCTTTTTCTGCTGTTGTGCTTCTCATCAATGGAGTCTTTTTCATCGTCTTCTCTGTTCAACACCCCTGGGGATCCTACCAATCCTTACTTCTTGCATCACGGCAACAATCCTGAGCATCAACGAGGCATTTCCACCTCTGTTTTTATACCTGAAGCTGCCGCATTAGCCAGCCATTCTGCTGATGTTAAACAATCTGATAAGGCCAGAGAGAAACTAATCAGAGATAAACTAATCAGAGAGAAACCAATCAGTAGCTATTGTAAAAAGATTGGTCATGCAAAAGATAAATGCTATCGCCTTCATAGATTTCCACCTGGATTCAAGTTCACAAAGCCTAAGTCAGATTTTGCATCTGCCAATCAAGCTACTGCTATTTCTTCACAGGAGGTACTCAGTGAAGTTCCTAAGATACCTATAACACAATAGCAGTATCAGCAAACTAGTTTCTTTACTAAATTCCAATTCTTCAAAAAACAAACTCGACAACACTACTTCTCACACTGCTGCCAACATGACAGGTGATTTTTCTCATTCAGTTTTTTCACCTTCATATTTTACTTCTTTCACTCCAGTATCAAATACACATGTTCAGCTTCCCAATGGTTTCAAGGTTAATGTCACTCATATTGGCACCATAGCTCTAACCAATTCATTAATCCTCACTAATGTTCCTTGCATTCTATCATTTACTTTTAATCTCATTTCTATCAGTAAACTAACTTCCTCTCTCAATTGTTGTGTTCTTTTCTTGGCTCAACACTGTTTTGTTCAGATTCTGCACACTTGGAAGACGATTGGATGGGATAAACTGTAAAATGGCCTCTATTACATGGCATCCAAGTCACAGTGTACTGCTTCACCTTCTCTTGCTTCCTCTGTTTCATCTACTACAAATTGCTCTTCTTTCAATGTATGGCATTATCAGTTAGGACATGTACCAGCTTCCAAGCAGCTTCTTTTACATAATTCTTATCCTTCCATTTCTATTTCATCCTATCCTCATTGTGATATCTGTCATTTTGCTAAACAACAACGTTTACCATTTTCACTAAGTGAGTCCTTTAGTTCCTCTATTTTTGAGATAGTTCATTGTGATATTTGGGGACCCTTCTCCGTTGCTACTATGGAAGGTTTTCGGTTTTTTCTTACCATTGTAGATGACTTCAGTCATGGTACTTGGGTTTATCTCATGAAAAATAAAGTTGATACTCGTTTGCTTCTTAAAAAAATTCTCTTGTTCATACTCAATTCAATGCCAATATAAAATCTTATGATCTGATAATGGTCAAGAATTTCACATGCCTGATTTTTATAGTTCTCATGGTGTCATTCATCAACGTAGTTGCACTTATACACCACAACAAAATGGCATTGTTAAGTGTAAACACAAGCACTTGTTACAAGTTGCTAGAGCCCTTCGTTTTCAGGCACATTTACCATGAACATTTTGGGGGGATTGTGTTCTCACAGCCATGGTTTTAAATAAAGGCCGCGACCGTTACGTAACGCCGTTACGTAAAGGTTTTTTGGGTTACCGATACCGTTACACACCGTGAAATCGGTAGGAAGAAAAATCACGACCGTAGCAGCCGTTACGGACCGCGACCGTTATGTAAAGGCTGCTACGACCGTTACGTAACCGCTACAGGACTGTTACACCAAAAAAATATTTTATTTTTTACTTTTTCTTCTCACTTTTTCTCTTTCTTTCATATATCATTTTCAATATACCAAGTGGCAAGAGGGGGAAAAGATTATAATGAGGATGACAATGATACAAAATTTACTATTTCTTCAAATACTCACAATAGATGCATTAATTAACAATTTCAAAATACTAACTTGTTAGGAATTTTTTTTTTAATAATATTAGTAATGTGATATTTATGTTCTTTATTTTTCAACTTCAACGTTCTTTCTTTTCTAACTATTTTATATTTATATTATTCGTATGTTTTATGTGACTAATAGATTAATGGAGTGTATAATGTATTTTATTTTATTAATTCATTAAGCACACATAAGAATTTATCACAGATAAGAACAATGAGAAGTATAAATACGCGCACACACGTAATTTTCTATCAATGATGGTTTAAAACAAATGTAAACTTTTTGTCCTTACCAAATAACTTAGTTACTCGAACTAAAGGGTCCAAAATACACTAAAACCCTTTCTAAGAATAGCTAAAAGCTTAAAACATGCAAGTACACTAATATGCACAAGGTTGTGCGTGCTTCAAAAAAATTCACGGCTGTTACACCCGCTTCTCGTTATGTAACATCCGCTACTCCTGCTTCCCATTACACCCGTTACCGTTACGTTACGCTACCCGCTACCGCGATTTAAAACCATGCTCACAGCCACATATTTAATAAATAGAACCCCCACTCCCCTTCTTTCTAATAGAAGTCCGTATCAAGTTTTGTTTTCCAAAGTACCTTCATACACTAATTTGTGTGTCTTTGGTTGTCTTTGTTATGCTACCATCACTTCCCAAAAACACAAGTTTGACTCTAGAGCTCGTGTCTTTTTCTTGGGTATCCCTATGGAGTCAAAGGTTATAAGCTACTTGATCTTCAATCTCATACTTTTTTTATTTCTCGTGATGTTATTTTTTATGTGTCATTTTTTCCATATAAAGCTACTTCCCCTTCTTCTTCTCCTCCAATCAATGATAATTGTCTAGTTCTCCCTTTTTCTTTTTCAGATTCTCTTTCCACTTCTCTTCCCCCTTCTCCTTCTTCATCTCCTATCATTCCTACCTCTTCATCTTCCATTTCTCCTTCTTTTCCATTCCCTTCTCCTGCACTTATTTCTCCCATTGTTCGAAGATCAAATCAGGTTAGACATCCCCCATAGCAGTATCATTGTGACTTACCACTTAATTCTCATCCCCATTCGGTCTCTTTCATGTCTGCAACCTCTACGCATTCAGGTACTCCTTTTTATTTATCTCATGTTCTTTCATATGATCGTTTATCTCTACCTCATTGTGCATTTACTATTTCTGTTTCATCATCTTTTGAACCCAAATTTTACCACCAAGTTGTCCATTATCCTCATTGGAGGGAAGCCATGTCTGCTGAATTATCCGCTCTTGAGGCAAATAACACTTGGGTTCTCACTGATTTACCTCCTAACAAACACCCTATTGGCTGCAAATGGGTGTTTAGAATTAAATATAAAGGCAGATGGCACAATTACAAAGCCTGACTTGTGGCTAAAGGCTACACTCAAATTGAAGGTTTAGACTATTTGGATACCTTTTCTCCTGTTGCTAAACTCACTACCATTCGATGTCTTCTTACCCTTGCCTCTATTCATCATTGGCATTTACATCAACTTGATGTCAATAATGCTCTTTTTACATGGAGATTTTTTTAGGAGGTTTACATGGTGTAGCCTCCTGGTTATGGCAGCAAGGGGGAGACATGTGTTCGCAAATTACAAAAATCCATTTACGGCTTCAAGCAAGCTTCAAGACAAAGGTTCAATAAATTGTCCAGTTTTCTTCTTGAAAGTGGTTTTGTTCAATCCAAGAATGATTATTCTCTCTTCACTAGAACAACTGGTGGTACCTTCCTAGCACTATTAGTGTATGTTGATGATGTAATAGTGGCTAGCAATAATCTTCAGCAAGTGACAGAAATAAAAGAGTTGCTGCACAATAAATTCAGAATTAAAGACCTAGGTTTATTAAAATATTTTATGGGTTTTGAAGTGGCTAGATCAGCCAAGGGAATTTCTATTTTCCAAAGACATTATGCTTTAGATATTCTTAATGATAGTGGTTATCTTGGTGCAAAACTAGCCAAACTTCCAATGATTTCCAATCTGAAGCTTAGACAATCAGATTTAGCTATTCTTGATGATTCAACAAGCTACAGGAGATTAATAGGGAGGCTGATGTATCTTACTATGACAAGACCAAATTTATCCTACTCAATTCAAGTCTTGAGTCAGTTTATGGACAAACCGACACAAAGCCATATGGATGCAGCTTATCAAGTCTTAAAATACATCAAAGGGACACTAGGTCAAGGGATCTTCTTTCCTTCTTCTTCATCATTACATTGAAGGCTTATAGTGATTCGGATTGGGCATCTTGCCCTGACAAAAGACGTTCAGTCACTGAATATTGTGTTTTCCTTGGTGATTCTTTGATTTCATGGAAATCAAAGAAACAAACAACTATTTCCAGGTCATCAGCGAAGGCTGAGTGTAGGGCACTTGCATCTACAAGTTGTGAACTTGTATGGTTGATATCCTTGTTGAAAGATTTTGGTGTTGATCATAAACAAGCAGCTTTATTATTCTGTGATAGTCAAGCAGCCTTGCATATAGCAGCAAATCCAATGTTTCATGAGAGAACAAAACATATAGAAATTGATTGTCACTTGGTGAGAGAAAAATTCAGCTGGGGATCCTAAGAACACTACATGTCTCATCCAAGCATCAAGTGGCAGACATTTTGACAAGGCTCTTGGAGTTGATGAGTTTACTTATCTTCTTTCCAAGATGGGAGTACATAATATACACTCTCCATCTTGAGGGGGAGTGTTAGAAATAAAGTAGTTTTTTGTTTGTAAATAGTTAGAAAGTGAGAAATATAATTGGAATGTATTTTGTTTATTAAATGTATTAGTATAAATACTGCTGTACAGTACATTCACAGATCATTCTGGAATAAATAAATTTCTTTGTTTCTTTACATAAAGCAGTAGAATATTGCATTAAATAATCTAAATTCTATCCACCTAAAGACATTAAAATGACACCAGCATCAAAATCATATGAGCAAACAAAAGGTGCCAACTTTTCAATAACCACAGACAAAAGCTAGTTCTCTATCTGTTCTGCTGCAGACAGACATCAGGAACAATTCAGGCATATGCTAAAAAGATGACGCTGCTCAGAATTAATATTGTAAAATTACAAAGCTATATCATTGAAAGATTGAGAAAATGTCGTCATTCTCTATGACTAATTTCCCGAAAACTTTACATGCCTAAAAGGAAATTATTTTCCTAAACAATTTAAAGGAGTGGAAAATTATTATGGGAACATTGAAAAGAGTACTTGTTATGATGTAAGAAAAAATTTCTAAGTAAGAAAATGCATTAGGTATAGTAAGAAAAAAGCATATTTAGAAATTAAGAAAAATCTACATTCTAGTTTTGCAAATCTCTCATATGAATTACCTTGCAAATAGATGGGTCTTCTATGGTAGCTTGACGAAGACGATGCTTAGTTATCCATATACCTAGAAAATTTCTTGATTTCTAACTATGGATGAGAAATTGGTAAAGATATCGGGCATTGGGTGGAGAGAGAGAGAGAGAGAGAGAGAGAGAGAGAGAGAGAGAGAATGTACTCGTCAAATGGCAGTCTTCAAGAACGAGAGGTTTTCGCGACCTTCACAGATGAGAGAGCTTAACAGCTAAGAGTGTTTCACTACTGAAAGGGCTTCACGGCGGCAAATTCACGACAGCAGCTTTACAGCAGCAATGTCGCAAGGCTTCTCGTGCAGTACGACTTCAGGAATTTAGGGCTTCTTGTTTTCACGGTCTTCACGGAAGCAGGTAGCAAGGCTTCTTGGTCCGTAAGCCTTGAAAAACAGAAAGGCTCTATGATAGGGCTTGTGCGCAGTGGGAGAGGGAAAGGTAATTTGGTTAGGCGGGATGTTTTTGCTCAAGAGGAAAAAAGCGTTGGGAACCTTGAAAAAATATGAATTATTATGAAAAATATGAATAGTGTTACCCTTTCATCTTCTACTACCATATATTACCTAATAAAAGGGTCATCTTTCTCTCATTTTATAATGTAGAGAAGAAGACTAGAAGAGAATAGGTATCTACAAAGGATGAGAGAAGATGAGAGATAAAGAAAAGAGAAATATTTTGTACAAAATTGATTTCAAATTATCTTATAATTCCTTTTGAAATAGTAAAATTTTTATTTCATTCGTCTGTAAAATAGGCATAGCTAAACTATGTAAATTTCTGTCTCATTTATATTTATTTTCCTACATCTTTTATAACACGTTATCAGCACGAGACTCTAATTATTTAAGATATTTCTTTAAATCTTATTTAATTTATTCCTTAAGAGACTATATATTTAATCTCCCAAAGATATATACATCGTGAAAAGGCTATACATTTAGCCTCCAGAAGAAATGGTAAATATTTATCTCCTGAAGATAGTACATTTTTAACCTCTCGAAGAGATGTTAAAATCAACCTCCTGAAGAAGTGAGATGTTTATTCTCCAAATGAGATAGTACATTTAATCTCAGAAGAGGTGGTAAGTTATCACCCATTTTCATATTGTAATTGAAATCATACTCCTAAAGAGAATAAGTTGAGAAAAAAAAAAATAATGATCCTGAAGAAACATATTTATGTACCCCTGAAAGGGTGGAAGTAATATTATATATATAATATTATTTTAGTTTTTACATTTTATTTTTCTAAATTGCCTTATTATTGTTAATTTATTTAGATTTTGAACCTCAGTAAAGTTGAATTTTTTTTCCCTTAATATTAAAGACAATAATTATTTATCATGGATTCTTACTGTTGATATCTATTTAAATGCAATAAAATTAGAAAACACTATTTTAGAAGAAAATAATGCATCCCTGTAGGATCGTGCAAAGGTTATGATCTTCCTCCGTCATCATTTAAATGAAAAATTAAAGACTGAATACCTCACTATCAAAGACCCACTTATCTTATGGAAAAATTTAAAAGATAGATTTGACCATCAAAAGACTATTTTACCAAATACTCAACATGAATGGTTATATCTGAGGTTGTAAGATTATAAAATAATCAGAGTGAATATAACTCAGCTCTGCATAAGATTAGCTCAAAACTAAAATTATGTGATGAAAATATTATTGATGAAGACATGCTTGAAAAGAAATTTACGACTTTCCATCCCACTAATGTGCTCCTACACCAGCAATATAGGGAGAAGAAATTTACTAAATTTTCTTAACGTATATCATGTCTTCTTGTTACTAAATAAAATAACGAGCTTTTAACGAAAAATCATCAAACTCGTCCAATTAGTTCAACCTCATTCCCTAAAGTGAATATGAATACATCTCGTGGTTGAGGATGAGGCCGTAGGCATGGTCGTGGCCATGGTCGAAATAATCACTAGCATCGACGTGAGGCTATAATCCCCCAGAAGAGGGATGTCCCCCAGAAGCGAGATAATGATCAGGATCAATGACTCAAGCATCATGAAAATAAATGCTACAGATGCAGATGAAAATGTCGTTGGTCGTGTACGTGTCATACGCCCAGACATTTGGTAGATCTATACCAAGCCTCTATAAAAGAAAAGGAAAGGAGTAAAAAAGTTGAAACAAATTTTGTTGATAATGTTGTTCCAATAGACCTTGATGTTGAACCATCCAACTCTGTTTATCTTGTTTTCAGGATGTTGAGTTTGGAACCCTGCGGGTATAGAGCTAGAATTTTATAGGGGCTTTTTATAGTTAAGGTAAGGGAAATATGTTATGCTAGAAAATTTACTTATGTTATCAGAAATTTTATAAATGTATGCATGTATACCAGATATTATACAGGATATGAATTTTTAATGCATGTGTGGTCAGAGTATATGATATTGATATGGAGTTTTATGTAGTTTTTCAGTATTTCAAGTTATACAGATATAGTGAGATAATTGTAGATTTTTATACAGACATAATTTGCATATATATACAGTTTATTTCAGATGATTATATAAATAGTTATATATATAGCAGTATATAGATATTTATTCAGAACAGTATATACAGTGTACATAGAAAGTTATGTTTTCCTAAATGTCATAACACTTAGATTATACAGAAAGGAAGTACAGACATATTACATAGAAAGAAAGTACAGACAGATTATACAGAAAGAAAGTACAGATAGATTATATAGAAAGAAAGTATAGACAGATTACCCAGTTATAGCATCAAGATGCTACAAATATTACAGTATTTACAGTGCAGCAATATAGTGTTATGGTTATTTTGGAAATATAATGAAAATAGTATAAAGAGTATAGTATGTATATATATAGTATCAAATCCCTGTGGAAATATTACAGATAGATACAATATAGATATAAAAAACAGAGCATGGTACTGTTGCTAAATACCAATAGAGTGCAACCACATATCTCAGATAGTATGTGGGTACCGTCGATCATGCTCGGAGAGTATGCAGCTCCCCAGTTCGCCAGGTTGAGGGGGCCGGTTTGACGCCGTAGCAGCCAGTCACCCGCCTAGGAGAGTATGCAGTTTGGCCGGTCTGAGGTAGTGTAGAGTATGATGACTTACTTGGAGGGCCGACTAGGTTAAGTCCCATCTACGGGCCGCACAACCCTGTCATGAAAGGTCAAATCGTGACATACAGAGTCCTAGGGAAAGAACACAGTTATGTATATGTATACAATTTTACAGCTTTTATTATATATAGTATGATGTAGCACCATGAATGATAGAAAGTTCAGATGATACAAATGTTTTAAGTTGTTAAACATGTGTTGAACAGAATTGCCAGATTATGCAGTTTTTAAATACTATTATTATAATTTTATGACTCGGTTGCCACACACTAGTAATAGCATATTTCCACTTATTGAGCGTCAACTCACCCCATTACTTTAACATTTTTCAGGTGAGCCAACTAGGTGAGTAGATCAGGCTCGTGGATAGAGATTAGTTCGTCACCCTAGTTATAGGGTAAGTTTTGTGTAGAGTTTTATATTTTTGGGTAGTTGACACTGGAAAAAGAGATGTATTATGTAGCTATGGTTGAAAATACTGAATTTTGATATTGCATATACATGTATATGTGGTTATGTGATTTATGTTTTTTTTTTTTTTTCCGTTGCCTAGGGGTGCCCATTACATACAGGTATTGGAGTAATAAATTATTATTATAAAAAAAAATGGTAAGAATTTTGAGGATGTTACAAATTTTGGTATCCAAGCCTAGGTTGTTAGGTTCTGTAGACTTTAGAGTGCAGCAGAAAACAATACCAGAATATAGGAAAAAGATTTGAGGTTTTATTTTGTGATCTAGATACAAGATTTCGTGGTAGTTTATGTGTTTTTCTTGGGGTGACGATTTTAGGAAAACCATAATAAACTGTCGACGAGTCATATGTTTGGGTTGCAGGAGTGGATTTTGGGGTTAGAATCAGGAGGGATGGTTAATAGAGAAATTGGAGTTTTAGTTGAATAAGTTGGGTCTGTAGGGAAATAGAATTCTGAAACGGTGTTCTATGTGTTTGTAGAATAGACCTAGGAGGCAATAGCGCTCACGCTAGTGGGAATGATGGTGCTGGTCCTTCTGGCGTAGCAGGTGGGGATTCAGATGCTGTGCTACGTAGTGTGGCTCAGCAAGTTATGGCTGAGATAGTGCAGGGTTCTAGAGAGTAAGGAGGTCCATCTCTAATTCAGGGATGCACCATAGATAAATTCATGAAGATGAACCCGCCAACTTTTTCTAGAGCGACTGACCCTACAGTTGCTGAGAATTGGGTGCAGGAGATAGAGAAGATTCTGACAGTACTTCACTGCATTGTTGAGTAGAGGGTCTTATATGCTACATATAGGCTGGCAGGGGAGGCCAAGAGATGGTGGTCAGCCACCAGACTGTTGGAGGAGCAGAGGGCGATACCAGTGCAGATGACCTGGGCCCGATTCAAGGACATATTCTTTGATAGATATTATCCTGCTTCAATCAAAGATTTGTCCCAGGGGTCGTTGACTATTCAGCAATACGCTATGATATTTATTGAGCTATCGTGTTTTTGCCCCTATATTGTCCCAGATGAAGCAAAGAAGGCTAGAATGTTTGAGAGAAACTTAAGGTGTGATATTTACAGGCAAGTGGCAGTACTGAGGATCCAGGATTTCTCAGAGTTGGTTGTTAGAGCTATTATAGCAGAGGAAAGTTTGCCAAAGAGACTGAGATGTAGAGTTAGAGAAAAAGGACTACGCCCTCGAGTTTTCAGGCGGGTCCTAGTCAAGGCCCTTGGAGAGGGGGTAGATTTGGCAGAAACCAGAGACAGATGGTAGAGCATGGTGGATTTTAGGGCGAACAACTTCCTGCCATTTGTCCTAGATGCGGATGGAGACATCCTGGTGAGTGCCGACTGGGGGAAAATCTTTGTTATCGATGCGGGAGGCTCGGTTATATGGCTCGATCGTGTTAGATGTCGTCGAATTATGCACAGACTCCCAGACCATTTCAAGGTGGATATTAGGCGCCCCACGGTGGTCAGCAAAGGAACACTGCACCGGTGAGGGTCTACGCGTTGACACCAGGAGACGCTGAGACGACTAGAGATGTAGTCACAAGTACTCTTACTGCTTTACCATATAAAATTATTGTTTTTTTTGACACAGGTGCCATCTACTCTTTTATATCGACGGGATATGTGAAAATAGCCAGAATAGAGACACAATCATTAGATATAGAATTGTCTGTGGGTACGCCGATAGGATCTATGGTTAGATGTAGGAGGGTGCTTCAAAATTTTCCAATAAGCATTCAGGAGAGAGTTCTTTTAGCCAATCTTGTGGTCCTGAATATGCAAGGATTTGATGTGATACTGGGTATGGATTGGTTAGCTATTTATCATGCTAGTATTGATTGCTACCAGAAAGAAGTAATATTCAGACCCCCAGGTGAGCCAAAATTTAGATTTATAAGTTCCCGTGTGCGTGCCTCGCCACAACTAGTGTTGGCTATTCAGGTGAGGAGACTGTTACAAGATGGTTGTTAGGGGTATGTCGCATACATAAAAGAATTGCCAAAAGAAGCATTGAGACAAACTGACATACCAGAGAGAGTTTCCAGATGTATTTCTATAAGAATTACCTAGTTTGCTGCCTGATCATAAGATTGAGTTCACTATAGACTTGTTGTCGGGATTTGCATCAATATCTAAAGCACTGTACCGAATGGCTCCAGTCGAGTTGAAAGAACTAAAAGATCATCTATAGGAATTACTAGATAAGGGTTTTATCAAGCCCAGTGTGTCGCACTGGGGAGTTCCAGTTCTGTTCGTGAAAAAGAAAGATGGAACCATGAGGTTGTGCATCGATTATAGGGAGATAAATAAATTGACAGTCAAGAATAAATATCCTCTCCCTAGGATCGATGATTTATTTGATCTGCTCCAGGGGACCCAGGTTTACTCTAAAATTAACCTGCGGTCGGGTTACCATCAGGTGAAAGTTAGAGCAGAGGACATTTCGAAGACCGCTTTTCGTAACAGATATGAGCATTACGAGTTTTTAGTGATACCATTTGGGTTTACTAATGCACCAGCAGCGTTCATGGGTTTGATGAATCGGGTATTCCATCTATACTTAGATCAGTTTGTGGTTGTGTTCATCGATGATATACTAATCTATTCAAGAAGTTTTGAGGAGCACGAGCATCATTTGAGACTGGTGTTGCAAGTATTGAGAGAAAGGAAATTATATGCAAAATTCAAGAAATGTGAGTTTTGGTTAAGGCAGGTTACTTTTCTCGACCATGTGATCTCAGAAGTAGGAGTATCAGTTGATCCAAATAAAATAGAGGCAGTGATGAGTTGAGAAAGGTCGGGAAATGTTCAGGAAGTCAGGAGTTTTCTGGGATTAGCAGGTTATTATCGGCATTTTGTGGATGGTTTCTCCAAGCTATCAGGTCCATTAACACAACTTACGAGAAAAAATGTAAATTTTGAATGGACTGATGACTGGAAGCAGAGTTTTCAAGAGTTAAAGCGGTGGTTAGTATCAACTCCAACTTTAGCTATTCCATCAGGGGAGGTCAATTTTGTAATATACAGTGATGCCTCTTTGAAGGGTCTTGGATGTGTGTTGATGCAGTACGGCAAGGTTATTGCATATGCATCTAGACAGCTTAAAGAATATGAGAAGAATTATCTTGTCCTTGACTTAGAGCTTGCTGCAGTGGTGTATGCTCTTAAGATTTGGAGGCATTACCTATATGGTGGAAAGTGCGAGATTTTCACGGATCACAAAAGCGTAAAATATTTCTTCACCCAGAAAGAGCTAAATATGAGACAAAGAAGATGGCTAGAACTTATTAAAGACTATGATTGCACAATTAGTTATCATCTAGGAAAAGCGAATATGGTGGCAGATACTCTGAGTAGGAAGTCAGGGGGATCAGCATTGGCAGCCATGGAGATTCCACATTCAATTTTAATGGATTTGAAGAAGCTTAGTTTAGAGTTAATAGAGGAGGGTCCGCAGGCGGTCATTGCCAGTCTAGTGGTACATCCTATGCTTTACGAGAGGATTAAAGCAGCTTAGGGTGATGATGCAGAGTTGGCAGCGGTGATGGCTAGAGTAAGTGATGGTCAGGGTGAGGAGTTCGGCATATCAGATGACGGAGCTTTGTGATTCCGTACTAGGCTATGTGTTCCTACAGATACTGAAATCGGGAGAACTATACTGGAGGAAGCCCACAGATGCCTATACATAGTCCATCCCGGTAGTACTAAAATATATAGGGACTTGCGAGAGTATTTCTGGTGGAGTGGAATGAAAAGGGAGATAGTTGAATTTTTTCAGTAATGCTTGACGTGTCAATAGGTTAAAGTTGAGCACCAGAGACCGGCAGGACAGTTGCAGCCACTGTTCATTCTAGAATGGAAATGGGACCACGTTTCGATGGACTTCATTACGGGGTTACCACCAATGCGACAGGGACTGAATGCGATTTGGGTGGTTGTTGATCATTTGACGAAAACCGCTTATTTCATCCCTATTAAAATTGGCTATTCTATGGATAGGTTGGCAGAGATATATGTTGAGGAGATAGTTCGCATCCATAGTGTGCCGGTATCCATAGTCTCCGACCGAGATCCTTGTTTTACTTCACGATTTTGGAAATGTTTTCAAGAGGCTATGGGCACACAGTTAGCTTTTAGCACTACTTTCCATCCCCAGAAAGATGGTTAGACTGAGAGAACAATTCAGACACGAGAGGATATGCTTCATGCTTGTGTGCTTGATTTTGGAGGCAGTTGGATTCAGTTTATGCCATTAGTTGAGTTTGCTTACAATAATAGCTATCAGGCTAGCATCGGCATGGCACCTTACGAGGCATTATATGGCAGGAGATGTCGTTCTCCTTTTTTCTAGGATAAAGTAGGTGAAAGGCGAGTTTTGGGTCTCGAGATAATACAACAAGCATCCGACAAAGTCCGATTAATTAGAGAAAGAATCAGTATAGCACAGAGTCGGCAGAAAAGCTACGCAGACACTTGCCGCCGAGAGTTGGAATTTGATGTGGGTGGTCGAGTATTTTTGAAGATAGCTCCTCTAAAAGGAGTTATAAGGTTTGGAAAGAAGGGCAAGTTGAGCCCTAGGTATATTGGTCCTTTTGAGATACTTGAGAAAATAGGGTCAGTTGCCTATACGCTAGCTTTGCCGCCAGCTTTGGTTCGAATTCATGACATGTTTCATGTTGCTATGTTAAGGAAATACGTCCCAGAACCATCCTACATCATTAGCTATGCAGAGATAGAGCTTAAGGATTCATTGGCATATGAAGAAGTACCAGTGCAGATTTTGGACAGAAAGGTTCAGACTTTACGTACTAAAGAAATACAGTTAGTTAAAGTTTTGTGGAGGAATCATGCCATAGAGGAAGCTTCTTGGGAGCTTAAGGAGCAAATCAGACAGAAATACCCGTAATTGTTCCAAGAGGTATAGAGGTACTCAGGTAAAGTATAATAGCAAGATAAGTTTCTTTTGCAGGTACATGTATGGATCTAGTGAGTAGATAGTTTCAGTTTTATATATGTAATCTCCCAGAACATGAATGTAACCACGGTATTCTTCCGCCATAAGTGAGGGCAGGTAATAAAATAAGTAGACCTTTTTTCCTTTACTGGATGATGAAGTGTATAGATAGAGATACAAATATAAAATTTCGAGGATGAAATTTTATAAGGAGGGGAGAATGTAATAACCCGGGATTCTTACACAGGGCCTTGTTGACGAACACAGGGAATTCTTTGACGAGCGCATAAGGGGACCTCGTCGATGAAGACAAGTTTCGTCGACGAGAAGATACCGAGAAGGGTTTTTGGGATAGTCTGAAATTCGTCGATGAGGGAGGAAGTTCGCCGACAAAATTATTGAAGGACTCGTCGACGAGGTGACGTGTCTCATCGATGAATCCAATCCTATAAATAGTTGAAACTTAGATTTTTAACCAAAATTTCAGCGTAGAACCCTTCTTTTTCTCTCTCCTACGACTCCCTCCCCTTCTCTCTTCGATCTTGGCCCCATTTCTCGCCGAATTGAAGATCCGAGGCCACCATGACGCTCCTGGCGAAGTTCACTACAAATGTGCTGGAGCAGATCATGGGGAAAGTTGATTTGAAATTCATCCCAAATCCAGGGTAAGGTATTTTGTTCAGATTATGCCTTCCTTGTAGTTCTAAAAAATGTTGTAGGTAAGAAAATACTGATATTTTGTTTTGGGGGATATTATTTTCAGGATGTTGAATTAGGAACCCTACGAGTATAGAGTCAGAATTTTATAGGGGCTTTTCATAGTTAAGGTAAGGGAAATATGCTATGTTAGAAAATTTACTTATGTTATCAGAAATTTTATAAATGTATGCATGTATACCAGATATTATACAAGATGTGAATTTTTAAAGCATGTGTGGTCAGAGTATATGATATTGATATGGAGTTTTATGTAGTTTTTTAGTATTTCAAGTTATACAGATATAGTGAGATAATTGCATATTTTTATACAGAAATAATTTGCATATATATACAATTTATTTCAAATGATTATATAGACAGTTATATATATAGCAGTATATAGATATTTATTCAAAATAGTGTATACAGTGTATATAGAAAGTTATGTTTTCCTAAATGCCATAACACTTAGATTATACAGAAAGGAAGTACAGAAAGATTATATAGAAAGAAAGTACAGACAGATTATACAGAAAGAAAGTACAGACAAATTACACAGTTATAGCATCAAGATGCTACAAATATTACAGTATTTATAATACAACAATATAGTGTTATGGTTATTTTGGAAATATAATGAAAACAATATAAAGAGTATAGTATGTATATATATAGTATCAGATCCTTATGGAAAGATTACATACAGATACAGTACAGATATAAAATATAGAGCATGGTACCATTGCTAGATACAGATAAAGTGCAACCATATATCCCAGATAGTATGTATGTACCGTCTACCGTGCTCAAAGAGTATGCAATTCCCCAGTTCGCTAGGTTGAGGGGGTCGGTTTGACGAGGTAGCAGCCAATCCCACACCTAGGAGAGTATGCAGTTTGGCCAGACTGAGGTAATGTAGAGTATGATGACTTAGCTGGAGGGCCGACCAGGTTAAGTCCCGCCTACAGGCCTCACAACCCTATCATGAGGGGTCAAATCATGACATATAAAGTCCCAGGGAAAGAACACAGTTATGTATATGTATACAGTTTTACAACTTTTATTATATATAGTATGATGTAGCACTATGAATGATAGAAAGTTCAGATGATACAAATGTTTTAAGTTATTATACATGTGTTGAATAGAATTGCCAGATTATGCAATTTTTAAATACTATTATTATAATTTTATGACTCGGTCACCACACACTAGTAATAGCATATTTTCACTTACTGAGCATCGATTCACCCCATTACTTTAACATTTTTCAAGTAAGCCAGCTAGACGAGCAAATTAGACTTGTGGATAAAGATCACTTGGTCACCCTAGTTATAGGGTAAGTTTTGTGTAGGGTTTTGTATTTTTGAGTAGTTGACAATGGAAAGAGAGATGTATTATGTAGTTATGGTTGAAAATACTGAATTCGGGTATTGCATATACATGTATATGTGGTTATGTGATTTATGTTTTTTTCCGTTGCATAGGGGTGCCCATTACATGCAGGTATTGGAGTAATATATTATTATTATAAAAAAATGGTAAGAATTTTGAGGATGTTACAGTAATGGTGTACGCTCTCAAGATTTAGAGGCATTACCTATATAGTGGAAAGTGCGAAATTTTTACAGATCACAAGAGCCTGAAATATTTCTTCACCCAGAAATAGCTGAATATGAGGCAAATAAGGTGGTTAGGACTTATTAAAGACTATGACTGCACCATAAGTTACCACCCAAGAAAGGCAAATGTAGTAGCAGATGCTCTGAGCAGGAAATTAGGGGGACCCGTATTGGCAGCTGTGGAGATTTAGCACTCAATTCTAGTAGATTTGGAGCGACTTAGTATAGAATTAATAAAGGAGAGTCCTCAAGCAGTTATTTTCAATCTAGTGGTTTAGCCTACGTTATGCTAGAGGATTAAAGCAGCTCAAGGTGATGATGTAGAGTTGGCAGAGGTCATGGCTAAGGTGCGAGATGGTCAGGGTGAGGAGTTCAACATATCAGATGACGAAACCCTGCGATTCCGTATTAGGCTCTGTGTTCCTACAGATACTAAGATCAGGAGAACTACATTAAAGGAGGCTCACAGATCCCTATACACCGTACATCCAGGTAGCACTAAAATGTATCGGGATCTACGAGAATATTTCTGATTGAGTAGAATGAAGAGGGAGATAGCTGAGTTTGTTCAGCAGTGCTTGACGTGAAAGCAGGTTAAATCTGAGCACCAAAAAATTGGCAGGACAGTTGCAGCCATTGTTCATTCCAGAATGGAAATGGGATCACGTTTTGATGGATTTCGTTATAGGGTTACCGTCAGTGCATTAGGGATTGAATGCAATTTGAGTGGTTACTGACCGTTTGATGAAGACTGTTCATTTCATCCCTATTAAAGTCGGTTATTCCATGGACAGGTTAGCAGAGATTTATATTTAGGAGATAGTTCGCGTCCATGGTGTGCCATTAACCATAGTCTCGGACTGAGATCCTCGGTTTACTTCACGATTTTGGAAGAGTTTTCAGGAAGCTATGGGTACACAGTTAGCATTCAGCACTGCGTTTCACCCCCAAATAGATGGGCAGGTCGAGAGAACAATTCAAACGCTAGAAGATATGCTTCGTTCTTGTGTGCTTCATTTTGGAGGTAGTTGGATTCAGTTCATGCCTTTAGTTGAATTTGCTTATAATAATAGCTATCATACTAGCATCGGTATGGCACCTTACGAGGCATTGTATGGTAGGAGATGTTGTTCTCCTCTCTTCTGGGATAAAGTAGGTGAAAGGCAAGTGTTGTGTCCAGAGATTGTATAGCAGGCATGTGATAAGGTCCGACTGATTAGAGAAAGAATTAATATTGCGCAGAGTCGGTAGAAAAGTTATGCAGACTCATGTCACCAGGAATTGGAATTTAAAGTGGGGGACCGAGTATTTTTGAAAGTAGCTCCCTTGAAAGGAATCATGAGGATTGGGAAGAAAGGCAAGTTGGGCCCTAGTTATATTGGTACTTTCGAGATACTAGAAAGAATAGGGTCAGTTGCCTATAGGCTAGCCTTGCCACCAGCTCTAGCTAGAATTCATGATGTGTTTCATGTAGCTAGGTTAAGGAAATATGTCCCAGAACCGTCCCACATAATCAGCTATGTAGAGATAGGGCTTAAAGAATCTTTATCTTATGAAGAAATGCCAATTCAGATCTTAGATAACAAAACTCAGAAATTGCACACGAAAGAGATTCAGTTAGTAAAAGTTTTGTGGAAAAATCATGATATAGAGGAAGCTTCTTGGGAGCTCAAGGAGCAGATCAGATAGAGATACCCGCAATTGTTCCAAGAGGATGGTGATGGAAGGTAAAGTATAAATAATTAGGTAAAGTTTCTTTTGTAGGTTCATGTATTGAATTAGTTAGTAGGTGGTCTTTTAGTTTTATATGTGTAATCTCCCAGAACTTAGATTGTAACCATGGTATTCCTCCGCCATAAGTGAGGGTAAGTAATAAAATAAGTAGATCATTTACCTTTACGAGATGGTAGAGTGTATAATGGTGTTCAATCCAGATAGTAAATTTCGAGGACGAAATTTTATAAGGAGGGGAGAATGTAATAATCCGAGGAATTTTTCAGCATCTTGTCAACGAACACAGGGGATTCCTCAATGAGGATATAAGAGGAGCTCGTCAACGAGGATAGCTTTCGTCGATGAGAAAATACCGAGAGAGGTTTTTGGGGCAGTCTAAAATTCATCGACGAGGGAGGAAGTTCGTCGACGAAATTCCTTAGGGACTCGTCAACGAGATAACGTGTCTTGTCGACAAATATGGGGCTATAAATAGTAGAAACCAAATTTTTCAACTGAAAATTTGCGTAAAAACTTCCTCTCTCTCTCTCTCTCTCTAAAACGTCACCCACTCCTTCTCTTTTCGATTCCGGGTCCATTGCTCGCTGGATTGAAGATCTGAGGCCACCACAACACTCCTAAAGAAGTTTTCCACAAGTATACTAGATCTTATCGTTGGTGGAGTTAGTTTGGAATTCATCTCAAACTCAGGGTAAGGTGTTTTATTTAGAATATGCTTGCCCTACAGTTATAGGAAATGTTGTATATAGGAAAATATTTATGTTTTATTCTGAGGGATGTCGTTTTCAGGGTATTGAGTGGAGAACCCTACGGGTCTAGGGCCAGAGTTCAGTGAAGGCTTTTCAGAAACTAGGTAAGGGAAATATGCTATGCTGGGAAATTTGAATATATTAATAGAAATTTTACAAACATGCATGTATATCAGTATTTATGTAGTTTTTACAGAATATGTGATTTTAAAGTATGTGTGGCCTAAGTAGATATTATTTAATATGGAGTTTTATACAGTTTTTCAGTATATCAAGCTGTATAGATGTAGTTAAATATTTATAAATTTTATATAGACAAAATGTGTATACATATATAGTTTTTATTCAAATGATTACACGGATAGATATATACATATATGACAGTATACAAATGTTTATTTAGATCAGTATATATAGTATTTATAGAATGTTATGTTTTTCCTAAATTTCGTAACACTCAGAATATACAGACAGATTATACAGATAGAAGATATAGACAGATTATACAGTTATAGTATCAAGATGCTACAGATATTACAGTGTTTATAGTACATAATTATAGTGTTACAGTTATTTTTGAAGCATGATGAAAATAGGAAAAGAGTATATATGTATATATATAGTATCAGATCCCTATGAAAAGATTACAAACAGATACAGATACAAAATATAGAGCACAGTACCATTGCTAATACAGATAGAGTGCAACCACATATCTCAGATAGTGTGTGGGTACCGTCAACTGTGCTCGGAGAGTATGCAGCTCCCCAGTTCACTGGGTTGAGGGGGCCAGTTTGACAAAGTAGCAGCTAGTTCTGCGCCTAGGAGAGTATGCAGTTTGGCCAGGCTGAGGTAGTGTAGAGTATAGTGACTTTCCTGGAGGTCCAACCAGGTTAAGTCCCACCTGCGACTCGCACAACCTTGTCATGAGGGGTCAAATCATGACATACAGAGTTCTAGGGATAAAGCACAGTTATGTATATGTATACAATTTTATAGTATTTGATAAATATAGTATGATATTAGTAGTATAAAAGGTACAAAACTCAAATGATACAATTATGTTTTAAACTGCGAAAAATATAAAATATGTTTACAAATTTATCATGTTATTATAGCTTAGATGTTATACTAAAGTATACGTAACTTAGTCGCTATACACTAGTAATAACATATTTCCACTTATTGAGCATCGACTCAACCTATTACTCCAACATTTTTTCAGGTGAGTCAGTTAGGCGAGCAGATCAGGCTCGCAGATAGAGATTTCTTGATTACCCTAGTTATAGGGTGAGTTTGTGACATAATTTTGTGTTTTTAGGGTAGATGATACTGGAAAGAATGTTTTATGGCTATAGTTTGTATGTATAGAATTCTCATATTGTATAGTATATGTGGTTGTATGACTTATGTTTCCGTTGTATAGGTATGATTGTATATATATATAACAAAATGATATGAATTTTAAGATCGTTACATTAAGTGCTGGATATAATGTTTAGGGATATCAGAAGAGCCTCAATATTTCAATAAGCGATAGTCATGCATGTGAGTCCTATAAGTTCTTTCTATAGGGAAGGTGCTCTCTAAGTGTCTCATAATTATGTAAAGATGAAATTTTATTTTCATTTAATTTTCACTTATCCTTTCAAAAATATTTTAACATTTATTTTATCATAATCATCTTTGTACAAGGTTTTACTCTTGGAAAAAATCCTCTCGAAATTTCGGCAGCATGTCCTCTGTAAATCGAACATTTTCTCATAAAACCTGTACTTGATAGGTTCAAACAAAAAATTTATAATTCAGTTTCAAGGCACACAAAAATCTATATCCACTACGAGTATGCAATTCTCATCAACTGCATCCGCCATGCTGGAGGCATTCTAGACTAAACATGCAATCGGGTAGCAATCAATAATTCATAAAATGTAATATATCTATCAAAGAATATAAATAGTAGAGAACAAAGGATAGATTTGAGTTTAGTACAATATTGTTATTAATTAAGGCATATGGATATGGATGTTATGAGATAATGAGAGCATTTAATTTAAAGAATTATGAAGATGATGCTCCCCCTAAGTTATGCACTCAATCATTTTATGCCCTTTTCAACTTTTTTAGTTCTTTAGCCAAGAGATATAATATTTTCAATGATTTAGACTTGGCGTTGAGACTTTAGGCTTATTGGACCAAAAAGTCACAATAAATATTTTTTTGAGTGTTCTAAAGCCTATATTTGCCTCTTTTCTTATGATCTTCAAAAATGTGAGAGGAACAAGTTAGAATGGCTTTTGATCTAAAAATGCACATATATATGCTTTTCATGCATTCATCTAGATTGAGACCTAGTGCAATCATATTAGCCATTCAACATCATTTGAAGCTCTAAAAGATTTGAGTTTAAGATTTGAGAGTTTGTGAATGGAAGTTTACATAAATACTCTTAATGATTAAATCTTTATTAAGTTCAGGAGAGTATTTTGATACGTAGGATAATAAACAAAATATTTTCGTGCAAGTGAATATGTCCAACAGCTTAGGCAAAGAGCATCATGAAATATATGATTTTTCTTGAACAATGCTCTTTGGTTATTGGAGAGTATCCTTAAGATATGATTACAATTTGGAACAAGGATACAAACCAAGGAATTGGAAAACCTTTACAAGATATAATCGTGGTGTGGTAAAGAATTTCTATGGAGGATAAAGGCATTTGCATGAATCAAAGTTATAGAATTTTATATTTAAAGTTTCAAAGGGATCATTTTGATTGATCAATGAAACTCGAATCCCTTAGTGGTTGCCTCTAATTTTGATTATGAAAATTAACTTCTAAATTAAGCACTGGGTAGAATAGGAATTTGTGAAGATCAGTGCTTATACCTAGAGTGATGGCTGAATTTTGATTTAGGCTTTTCATATTCAAAAGTGACTTTAGGGTATAGTGATATATGATATAAGATGGAACCTTAACACTCAATTTTTTACAATGGACAACAGTGACTTAACTTAAAGTATTATATTTAAGCATGGGTTAAGCATTTGGAAATATTTACCTAACAATGATGCCTAGTCAATTTGGAAGTGGATTTTATTCAATTTTTGAATTTGCTTGCGAATCTTATTTCATTTTAAGCACTAATCACTTCCTAAGCCTACAGTCATCACAACCCCTAAACCTAGAAACTAAGGAACGATTAACTAGAAGATAATTTCAATTTGAATCCATTTTTCCTTAAGTCCTACGGGGTTTGCTTTGCTGATTATCCATTTCAATTCTTTGTACATGCCTCTAGCACTTCTAGCTAAACAACTAAACCTGTTGTGCCCTTTTCTTTTATGTTGTAAACAAGTTTTGAATTTTCGTAAAAGGCTATGCTTACTAATCTTATGATTCCATGGTGAGGCATGATAATGGGATTTATATGATGGTCTTGAATCCTTTTCACAAAGATTTTTCTTTTATTTATCATCTCTCATTTCTCCTTTTAGGTAGATAATTTTCAATATCTTCTTAACCTTTTTTTTAAGGATGGCACGATACTCTTTTAATTTGTCTAATTGTTTAGCCAACTTTTTTCTTTTTTTTTTTTTCAGAAAAGTTTTATGATAAGACATTCTAACTAGATACTTACGGATTTTAAAAGAATCCTTTTTGACTCACTCAAAAAATGAGTAGCTCGGAAACTATCCCAAGTATAAGAGTTCTATCGTGTAATATTAAGCCCAAGGACTAGATCGTCTCCTCAAGGAATGCGTTTAATCTCAGATTTTACGTTCGACCAATCGAGAATAAAAATGTACTGAACTCGGTTCAGATTCAGGATTTTCAAGGTTGTTTCAATTTTACTTTTGACAAATTAAATAACACGCGAATTTAAAACTCTAAACTAACATGCATTAAATAAAAAAATATATGGAAATCCTAATCTACTTAAGGAAATACCTAAACACACATTATTAAAGATGGCAACTACGGATAAGGAATTAAAACATGCAATGGAAACTCAATCAAACACACACACATTAAAAATCGAAACTTTAACAAAAATCAAGAACTCGAACCAAAATAAAAAAAACACAAACAAAAACCTAAATTTAAATGCTATCGAAACACAATAAAAATGCAAACTTTGATAAATCTGACCCTAATTAAGCTGAGCTTCAAAAAGAACCAAAAATTAACTACTGCTAGCTAAATATACCACTAATTTTTATCTAAGAAAATAAATGAATACTACCATAATAAAAGCACTTTAAATAACATTCGCAATTCAAAATTTCAAATAACCCAAAAAAATTAATACTTAACAGTTATCCGACTAACACAGCATTCAAATTCAAAACTTTAAATAATCTTCAAAAGATAACATTTAACACTTATTCAACTAACCAAAAATTATATAAAAAGAAAGAAAAGATGAGAGAGAGAGAGAGAGAAAGAAAAGCCATGAAAGCTTTAGGCCGTGGCAGCAGGGTGCTGTGCAGCAGACGGCTGCTGTGGAGAAGCTAATGTTGCTCTGTTCTGGGAGTTCTCCTCGGGTGGAGCTGAGTAGAGGCTGTTGTTGAGGGGAAAGCTGGAGGTTGCTGTGGCTGGAGTTGCAGTGACTGGTAGAGAAACAGAGGAAGAGAGAAAAGAGAATTGAGAAAGGAAGATAGGGAAGAGGATGAAAGAAAACAAGAGAGAGAGCAAGGAAGAAAAACAAAGTAACAGAGAAAGAGAAGGGAAGAGGGAGAGTTTGAGGGAGAGAGAAGGGTGCCAGAGGCACACCCTGCGCAGGAGAAAAGGGGAGCTTAAATAGGAGGGGCTGCCCTAGACCCGGATGGAGAGGATTGACCCGGATGGAGACCCGACCCGGATTGTTATATTTTTTTTCATTTTTTTCATTCTCTGTTCATCACAAATCTGACCCTTCTAGAGCCCTTTTCTTACAAAATTCAAAACACAAAAGTTGTATATAATCCTTTCCTCTTTCTCCATAAATTTGAATCGTTTCGATCGGAGCTCGGACGGAAAAGTTATGCATGAAATATGAATAGGTGTCGGTTTTGGTTTTCGAGATTTTTCCTGCAACAAAAAATTACCAAAACTTCATAAATAGTGCAATAAAGTTCAAGAATGATGATTTTGGCACTTTATTAAAATATTGGACAATTTTAGACATTTAATTAAAAATATAAACCGTAAAACCCGGGTTAAGATGCCCAATTACGCATTTTTAACGCGTAATCACTTTTCTAGTTGTCTATTAAATGACATGCTTTCATCATAAAACTCATTGCATGATTCAATACAAGATTTATCTCTATAACTATCATATGAATCAATGCATACAATATCATCATCAAAAACAGTCGATGATTCATCATAAGATATATCACAATTATTACATGAATAATTGCATGCTATGTCGATAGTAATATCACAACATTCAACAGATGATTCATCAAGTAATGTGTTGTAGGAATCAACAGATGAATCATCACATGCAATATTAATTAAACCAGAAGGAGAAACATATACATCCTTGTTGGTTATTGCAGTATACTCATGATATGCCACAACCTGATCATTAAGACTTGGAGCATTTGGAGTGGCAATCTCCTTTTCCTGGAATTCTCCATATTTCTTTTCAAGTTCATCCCAGATTTCCTGTGTAATATGACATGCCACAAACTCAACAAAAATATTAGAATCTATTGCAAGATATAACATGTCCATGGCATATGAATTTGCACGCATCAAATTAATATCTTTTTTTACTGGCTTACAAATTCCCTTATCAATCACTTGCCAGGTCCTCCAGTTCATAGATTTTAAAAACATACTCATTCGAATTTTCTAATGGGTGTAATTGACACCACAAAATACAGGAGGACTAGAAGGTGACTGTCCCTCACCGAATGGGGATAGACCAATTTGAGTCATTACAATCTTTTACAAAAGTTGTTAAACTTAGTACAACGAGGCTCTAATACTAATTGTTAGCTTTGGTGTATTCCCAATAGGGGAGTGAATTGGGTATTTAAAAATTTGTCCTAGGTTCAACTAATTCAACAATCAGTATTACATAATCCTAGGGTCTTTCTATGTAATCGTACACCCAATCAAATATTCAAACAATAAACATAAACATACGAGTGCATAAAGTAAATTGCAAAAAATAAAATTAATACCATATATCTTATCGGGATTCGGCCAATACTACCTATGTCCCCGCCTTGGCTCACTAGCACAAGGATTCCACTAATGCTCACTTAATGAGTGGAGCGGCACCAGTTACAATCAGGTCAATTAACAGGGCTGACCTTAACCTACAACTGCACCTTACCAGGATGGTGCACCTAACTTTCCAAATCGGGTCTAAGCCAATCCAGGACTATTCAATAAGGCTAGTCTCCCTCTTCAGACCCACGCTTGGAATACAACAAATTCACAATATGATTTGTGTACAAGTAAAGTGCTTCTTGCACTAAGCAGATTTGCACCAATATGCTCAACCAAATAATGCACTCACATATTATAAGATATAAGGCACAAGTGAAATTTTGTTAACTAATGCGTTAACTCTCAATAAAATGTATATCAATGTGTGTCTGTGAGAGTGAGACTTTTGGTCTTAAGCTAATATGCTTCTTGTATGAATAATCAAACAACCTCTATAACCTAAACAAATATCACAAAAATATTTATCAAATGCAACGCACAGTAAATAATAGGGTTTTAAGCTTGCTAAAGATATTTTCATCAAAACACAAATCAAGCTTATGATTCTTGTAATGAGGATGCAAGATCTTAAGCCGCGTAAGGACTTTTCCTAATCAAATATTTATGAGTGAAATATTATGGGAAAAATATTGAGCAACTCTCTAAAAATCAATACACAAGTAAATATAAATGAGAGAGAGAGTTTGAGCTTGTATGATGGATATGTAAAAAATAACTCACTCAAAATAAAAGGCTAGATGAGTATAGGAGAAGAGATTTTGGCAATAAGTATGAAAAACATGGAAGTATAAATGATTTTAACCAAAAAGATTTTTAGAGGAATTTGACTAATATAAAAACCCTAATCTTGTTTTAATTTTGCAAATGAAGGGGTATTTATAGAGATGGGAAGATTTATAGTCGTTGGGGACACGATGGGTAATTTGGAAAAAGATTAAATGAGGTCAATTAAAATTAACCCAGATTTACCTTGGTAAAAAAATGACCAACTTGAGAGGTTTGGTCGACCCCTTTTGTGGTTTAGTCGATCGTGGTGTCAAGTTCGGTCGATCAGGGTAAATTTGAACTATAAGTATGGTCGACCATACTTGAGGTGATTCTTGAACTCCAAGGTTTGGTCAACTAGACTAAGTTCAGTTGACCAAACTTTATGAACTTTGGTCAACTAAGTTCTTTTGAACTTGGTGGTTCGATCGACCAGGGCATTGGGACTTCCCACGTGTCCGTTTGGTCGACCAGGGCGTTACTTTACATTTTTGGTCGGTTGACCGAAGGATCAAAGTGTTGACCCGGTGGGGGTTCGGTCGACCGAAGAACCCTAAGTATAATGATTCGGTCGACCGAACATGCCAATTTGGGCATTTCGGTCCTTTTCTTCTTATAAGACTATCCCTATTCATATGATGATTATTTTTAAGACAATAGGACACATTTTTATGTAGAAATGAGGGTCCTAAGGTCAGTCTAAGTCCTTTAAGCATATACCCTAAAAAAATCCAGCGTCGATCGACCAAAGGGTGATCCCTAAAGTCCTGTGGCCCCCTATGGTCAGTCTATGGTCATCATTGAGCTTTTATCCATATCATGCATGCAATCTATTATTACAAACCAAATTAAAAATTAAATGCAATACAATGAAATTTAAATGTCTTCTTTTGCCTTGCTCTTCAGTTCCATGGAATGCACCAGATTGATGTGAGCTTTAAGTTTCTGCTGGCTTCCATTTTACGATATCTTATATTTGTGCTAAAATGAAAATCTGTTCATGCACTTAATGTACACGTAAGACATTGGTGGTTTGTCAGCATCAAAACAAAGATCAGACTCAAAAAGTCAACACTAAGAGCTTCATGTATCCATATTGATATTGCTTGAAGTACTTACATAAAGACTTCTTAAGACTTTAACATTCTAAGCACTTAAGTCTTCATGTTTTTCCATCTCTTTAGTCTATCTTGACTTCCAACTTCAACTCACTTTAAGCTTCATCAAATCATCTTTGAATCCATGCTTTAATAGTATAAGCTTTATAAGATCTTCTTTCTTTGAAGTATAAGTTTTCAATAATCCTTGTGTGCACTTGACCTTGTATTCACATACTTGAGTCCTGAAATATCATCACTTAACCAAATATGTTAAGTTTCTCTCATTTGTTATTCTCAAAATAAGATTCTAAGATTTTCGAGGCCAACAATCTCCCCCTTTTTGATGATGACAAATAAAGAGCAAAAATGAGTAAGCCTTAGAAAAGACTCCCCCTTACAATAAACATCAACTTAATAATATTTGCAATATTAAGATCAATCTCAATAAACATATTAGAATTCATGATCAATTTCAATATCATTCTCATATATGAAGATTAGCTTAATATCACATCATGTCATAATTCAAGATCAATTATCATGCTCATATACATCATTTCATAGTTGAGCCAATATACATGCTTAGGTATGTCATGCTAGTGTCATTCTCAATTTTTACCCAAAAATTCTCCCCCTTTTGACATCAATAAAAAAGAGTAAGATATCAAGAAAAATATATAAATGCTAAGGCAAAGAACAACCTTAAGCAAAATTATATATTAAGTGAAGGCACAAACTTTGCATTCATCATGCATAAAAAGATAGACAATAAGTCCCAAAAATAACATGATAAAATAAAAATGATTTCATATCAGTTTTTTCAGTAGTTTCCATAAGTCATGATATCATTACATAACAAATCTAACTCCCCCTAAATGAAATATATTCCATTTATAATTTCATTAAAGAAGTATAAATTATGTATTCATGAAGGTGTCAACATTATCAATCATGCTTTTGAATTTATCATGTTATGCTTATGCTCAGTTTGCTTACATTCAGTTTTTCTAAATTTTATCCCCCTTTTTATATCAACAAAAAAAAAATAAGTCGAAAGAAATATTAAGCAAAAGTACTGAGGACATAAA
The DNA here is from genome assembly GCF_029873635.1 of Malania oleifera. Lineage (NCBI taxonomy): Eukaryota > Viridiplantae > Streptophyta > Magnoliopsida > Santalales > Ximeniaceae > Malania > Malania oleifera. Next base: position 51,532,908 of record NC_080418.1, read on the forward strand.
GAAAAAATTAGCATTTAGATCACAATAACATGGTCCATAAGTCAGCATATATTTTAATCAAAACATGGTCATCCATTATTCATCATGCCAAAAAAATATAACATAATCCAACATCAGCATGTGAACATAAGATGGTGGTCAAGAGAAAAACAAATAAAAGAACTAAGCACAACAAAATAATATTTCAACCCAGCTTAGTGTTTAGTTTCACAAAATATATATGCATCTTGCATTACCATTAGTTTGTATGCTCATGCTCATACTTTCTTCAAACACTTATCCTTATTCCTTATTTGAAATTCTTATGCAATAAGCTCAATTTGCTTCAGATTTTCTTTCTTTTGGTTTCAAATAATTCTTTTGCATATGAATCCCAAAATTTATATGGCTTTTCAAATCTCAATATTTTTTAAGTTAGGCTTTGTACAATCCAAGCTTTCTTGATTTGTGGCCAACAATGTCATTTCTGTATTCATTTGTTTCAATGTTATAGTCACCAATAAGCTCATAAACTCTTCTTTAAGATTTTCCATTTCAACTCACTTAATATCCTTGTATTAAATTGGATTAAGTAGCTTTTTGTATATTGAACAAGGAGAAATTTTCTTCTTATATTTGAATTGGCTATCTTGAATTTTGTAGGCTATGGAGGCATCCCTTTTCATTTTTGCATAGATTTAACTTTATTAATTTCTAAAAATGGAATTACTAATCCTAATATCTTTGAAGTCCTTAGTTTGTGAACTAAGCTTTTTATCTAGGTACCCATACTTTCTTGGGTCTGGATGGTTTACCAAGGGTTGATTCTTTTATTCTTCAAACTTGTCTGATTTTTGCACCCCTTCTTTTTAATGGACATTCAAACTTAATGTGTCTTTTCTCCTTACATAGAAAACATGTGGTATGTGTGAAAGCATTTGAGGATGTGCTAGCATAATCTTTAGAGGCTTTTGCAAAGTACCCCATGTAGAGGTTTGTTTCCTTATATTCCCAACTCCATTGAATCCTATACCTTCTTTATTTAAGGACAGTCTTTGTGCGCCAATCATTTTATCAAGATTTTATTTTCCTCTAAAGAAGTTGTAAATTATTTTATTTTGATCCTCAATTTTCTTTTCATGGCAAAATATTTCTAAATTTTTAATTCCTTTGCAGTTAGCTTGCAGCCTTACTAGTTCTTTAGTCATCTGATTTATTTTGCTTTCAAGTTCATCAATGCCTAGGTCTTTTTCTTTTTCAATCAAAGCTTGCGATCTTAAATCTCCTAGTTCTTTCATCATCTTTTCATTCTTGCTTTCTAATCTCTTGATTTTTAGATCCTTTTCTCTTTCAGCAAGATTTTTAGATTCTAATTCTTTTATCACAACTTCATTCTTATTTTTAATGAAGTATATCATTTAGTTACTTTAACTAAAATCTTATGAGTTTTGAATAAGTCACTTTTTAGTTCTTCATAAGATGGCATACTCTCATCATTGGATTCATTAGATGAATCATCACTATAATCATTAAATGATTTGGATATGGAGTTTTGTTCTTCATCATTGTCCCATGCTATAAAGCAAGCAACCTCTTGGTCACTTGATTCACTATCTAAACTACTTGTACTAATATTATCTCATGTAGTGGCTTTCATTGCCCTTTTCTTTTTCTTTTTGGAATCTTTCTTAAGTTGTGGACAATCTGGTTTTATATGTCCAACTTTCTTACAATTATAACATATTGGAAGTTCAACCTTTGTTTTCTTCTTACTGATTTCCTTTTCTTCATTTTCATCTAATTTTGAGTTCTGGATTTTTCTTGTAAATTTATTCTTCTTTCTAAGAATTTTTGCAAGTTTCTTGTTTATGGAAGCTATTTCATTTACATCAATCTCTTCTTCATCTTCATCACTAGAGCTTTCACTTGAGGCTTTAAATGCAATGGATTCCTTACTTTTAGATTTTCCACTTCTTTTGTTTATTGCAATCTTATAAATGAGTAGAGAACCTAATAATTCATCTAGGGAGGTGTTTTTCAAATTTCTTCCTTCAGTTATTGCAGTGGCCTTAGGTTCTCAAATCGGTGGAAGTCCTCTAAGAGTTTTCAGATCATTTCATAAAGCTGAGTAATTCTTTCCTAAGGCAAAGAGGGATTTTATTATATGGGTGAACCTAGTGTATATACTAGTGATGGTTTCATCCGGGTTCATCCTAAAGGCCTCTTACTCGCTTGTGAGCATGTTGATTCTATTATCTTTAACATCAACCGTTCATTCATAGGTTACCTCTAGTTTATATCATATTTCTTTAGTTGATTTACTTGTCATGACCCTATTGAATTCATTTACATCAAGAGCACAATATAAAACATTTATAGCACTTGAATTTACTTGTCACATCTTATGGTCATTGTCGGTAATCTCTTTTTCCTCTTTGAGTATTTCTTTGTTTTTGGTAGGCACAAGGTCACCATATGTGACAACTTTCCAAGCTTTCCAATCCATGATTTTCAGGTATATTCTCATTCTTTGTTTCCAAAAAGTATAGTTGACTTCGCAAATGAGAGGAGGTCTATATGAGGATTGTCCCTTAGCAAAGGAAGCTACGCCTAGGTGTGCCATAAAGATCTTTGTGTAGCTTCTAGGTTAAGATTTGCTGCAACCTCTCTTTGGTACAAATTGAAAAGTGTTGACCTTATAGGTCAAACCCGATTTTGATAATGACAAATACCTATTGTATTTAATGCATACTTGAGGTTATGTGCAGGTATTCTAATTGGTAGATTATAATGATAGCACAAAGAGGAATTGAAGTTGAAGACCCAACATTTGTTGTATTTTATTTCATCATTATTTAAAGGGTCTATAATAGTAAATAGGGCTTGGCTTGTAATAATCACACGCATCACCTACATGATATGATGAGTAAACTCAAAACGAAAAAGGACCTAAAAATGACCCGAGGACACTCACTCATGCATGTATATGAATGATCATTTGAAATGGGTGATTGAATGCTTAAAATAGGACCGAAATGCACTAATTGTGCACATTCAATCGACCGTACTTCCATGTACAAAATGCTCTTGGTCGATCGAACCTGGACCAGGTCAACAGATTGACCATAGCTTGGTCAACCGAACTTATCTAGTTCATTTACACCCGGTCGACCGAACTCCCTAGGAGTCAACCTTTTGATCGTACAGTCGACTAAGCCTAAAATGAATGTCAATGCCCTGGTCGACCGAGTTCCCACGTGTGGAACCCAATGGTTTGGTCGACCGAACTAGACAATTTAAAAAATTCCCGATCGACCGAACCATGCTAAAAGGGAAAAATCGCCCTTGGACTTACAAGTCCGGTCGACTGAACTTATGGTTCATTTAATGCCCAGTAGACCGAACTTCGAGCAACTCGGTCAACCGAACTTGGCTCGGTCAACCGGTGCTGTTGGGTTGCCTCATATTTTTTAATGCAGTTAATATTTTTAAACGGGGTTAATTTAATTAAATCATATTAAAACTTTTATAATTATTCCATTTGTGTCCTTAACGGTCATATTTTTGGGGATGTCTATATGTATCCCCTCATTTGGAATAATTAGTAGGAGATTAACAATCTTAAATAGGAAAAATCCTTTGAAATTTCAAAATCTATAATACTCATTTTTTAGCCTTCAACACTCATTCTTACCAAATTTTATTGCTCAAATAACTTTGTAAGTGTGATTTCAATATGAGCACTCATTGACCTAGCTGAAGCTGGATCCACTAGGGGGGCTCCAATAGAGGAGGTGGAAGAGGCCATGGCAGAGGAGGCAACATGAGCAGATAATCTGGAATCCATGATGAAGATATGGATGCACCTAAGGCTATTAGACCACCTGATGACTTCATTAGGCAGCACCTTGATGAGATCAATGCACACATCGGTTCTGTGGAGCAGGAGATGCATGCACACCTCAATTCACTAGAGTATGGGTTTGATGCACGCATTAGTTCTATGGAGCAAAGGAAGGAAGCATGCCTCATTTCACTGGAGTAGGGGTTTACCACTCATTTTAACAGTGATGAATCTAGTCTAAATAGGATATTCAAGCTTGTGAGGTGAAATGACTAGATCTTCTCTTTTTGATGATGCTAAAAAAAGGAGAAGATTATTAGATGTTGTTGCTATGTCTTTTGTTGATGTTGTTAGTTGTTGATATTTTCATTTGCATATGATTGTTATGTATGAAAGACACATATGTAGTGTGCTACCTATTGTTATAAAAGAAAATTCAAATTTGTTGCATATACTATCTCCGAATGAAAGTTCAGTGATTGCTTGTTGTTCTATATTAAATGAACTTTCTAGAAAATTGCATGTTTAAGAAATATAGACTTGAATGGTTTTATTTTGCCTTATATGCATATAGTAAAGGGGAGTAAATTTTCATATCATTCAACAATATGCATAAATTAAAGGTGAGTTTTAAAATTATATCATTCAAGAACATCAATGGTTTGTCATCATCAAAAAGGGAGAGATTGTTTGCCTTAGTGGATACATAACCTTATTTGTCATATTTTGATGATAACAACCCATTAGTGATTTTGAATTAAACTAATCTTTGCACATCAAGTTAAGTACATGAATAAAATGAAGATACTGGATCAAATGCAAATATCAAGTGAACATTCAAAAAGAAAGATCAAAAGCAGACACTCACTCAGAAGAACTCAAGCACAACTGACTAAACCAAATGTAAAGTCATAGTGTAAATGGGAAGTGTTTGAGGTAGGATGATTTATAACTCTTGTAGTTCTAATTCGAGCAAGTATATTTAGAAAAAGTTGAGCAATTGTATATGTATGCTAGCATATAGGATATCACCAAAGTATTAGATCAATTATAAATGAGTTTTCAAATGCATTTTGTATACTTATCCTATAATCAAATGTATTTTCATGAGGGACAACTTTTAAACAATTATAGAGTTATAAAACTTTGATAGACTTGGTCCTAGTTGGGGTGGAACCTCTTTCATGCACCTTAACATCAAGAACCTCTTTTATGCACCTTAACATCAAGATAATAAGGAAACAGGGCAAACTGTCAATGGTTTGGCCAGGGCCATAGACGGTTTCAGGTAGTAAGCTAAATTGATTTTGGTCCAGAGGAAACTTTCGATAGTTTGTATCAGGAATCTGAACCTAACGAACATAAAATGCCTAGTTTTCATAGTATTTTATTGTTTTAAATTTCCAATGGTCACATAACGGCTAGTTCGTTCATTTGCCTATAAATACAAGCTACTAGCATTTAATAAGCACCTTTGATAGTTATTGATTATTTATTGCAAGCATTTAGTTCATCATTCATTGCTCAAATTTCTCTTGTTCATTATTCTTGTGAAGATTCATTACTAGACAGATGTTGACCCTATGGGTCATACCTTATTTTGATTATGACAAATACTCAGGTATTTAATGTCTGCCGAGTTGATGTGCAAGTTTATCTTGGCACTCGGAGACCCGGAGGAAAATGAAGACCCAAGTTGAATATTCATTGTTGTAATTTATATTTATTTTAATTCAGGTCTGTAATATTTAAGTAGGAATGGTCTGTAATAATTGGTGTATATCATGCATGTACAACTACAAAGCTTAAAGACCATAGAACGACTCTAGGTCCCTACACATCACTTGAAATTCAAATGACCTTAGATGGACCTTAGGGAACACCCTTCGATCTACCTTCGGTCAACCGGTGCCGAATTTTTTTGGTGTCCAAAAAAGGACATAGAAATGATTCTAGGACACTCATTCATGCATTTATATGTTTGGTCATTTGATTAGGATTTTTGCACAAAGTGAAAAGAACCGAAATGTATGAAAATTACATGTTCGGTCGACCGTACTCCCATGTACAAAAAGCTCCCAATGGACCGAACCGGTGTTAGGTCAACAGATTGACCATAGTTCGGTCGACTGAACTCATCCAGTTCACTTATACCCATTCGACCAAACTCCCTAGGAGTCAACATATTGACCATATGGTCGACCGTGCCCAAAATGCATTGCAACGCCCTGGTTGAACGAGTTCTCACGTGTGAGAACTCAATGGTCTGGTCGATCGACCGAGATTGTTCAAAAAGTTTCCCGTTGACTGAATCGCGCTAAAAGGGAAAAATCACCCTAAACCTCCAATTCCGGTCGACCGAACTTATAGTTCATTTAATTCCTAATCGATCGAACTTCGAGCAACTCGGTCAACCGAACTTGCCCCGGTCGACTGGTGCTCTCGGGTTGCCCCATTATTTTACCACGATTAATAATTTTAAACAAGTTTAATTTAATTAAATAATATTAAAACTTTTATAATAATTCCATTTGTATCCTTAACGGTCATATTTTTTGGGATGTCTATATATACCCCCTCATTTGGAAGAATTAGTAAGATATTAGCAATACAATTAGTGAAAAAAACCTCTCAATCTCAAAATCCTATTTTGCCTATAATACTACCATATACTCTCAAACCTTCATTCCCTTGATACATCCTATCCTTGTGAGAGTGTTATATTGTGTTATTGATTAATATAGTTTGCTCATACTCCCATTTGTTTGGATGTTTATTTGATATTGCTTTTGGGGAGTTAAGCAAAGAGTTATTCCACAGATTTTACTTGATAAATCTTGTGTTGGGAAAAACTCATTAGCTTGAGGATCTTAGCATTGTCATTGCAAGATTCCTTAAAGCTTTATTTGTTGTGTGTGTGCAAAATATTTTACAAAACTGGATTTCAAACAACTCTTGTGCTAGATACATTTAAGAGAATATTTTTGAGTTCGTTTGAATATTATCGTTAGTATCTTTGAAACACTAATATGATATTGAGATCTAATATACTTTGCTTTCAAAGATTAATATGTTAGAACACTCTGTGCATATTTGAGATCATACATCCTTGAGTGTTGATTGCACACATAGAGCACCGAGCTTATAGTTCTTACATCATTGAGGTGCATTGATTATATTGAGTTGTACTAGTACACATACCTGCTTGTGTAAGAAGCTTATTTCCATGTACAAATTTTATACACATTTGTTGTATTCCAAGCGCGGGCCTGAAGAGGGAAACTAGCCCTATTGAATAGTCCCAGACTAGCTTAGACCCGGTTAGGAAAGCTAGGTGCGCTATCCTAGTTGACCTAGTTGTAATCGGTACCGCTCCACCCGTAAAGTGAGTCATTAGTGGAATCCTCGGGCTTATGAACTAGAGGTAGGGATGTAGGCACAATTGGTCGAACCCCGATAACATATCGTGTGTGTATTTAATTTTTTCGTAATTTATTTATCGTATTTGTATGTTATATTATGAATGTCGCGCATGATTTAATTTTTCCACTTTATATTTATATGTGCATTTGGAACTGCATAGACAGACCCTAGCTTGCAAATACACTGCTGTTAGATTAGCTAAATTTAGGAATAAATTTTAAAATTTCAATTCACCCCCTCTTGGGAATACACCAAAGCTAACAACAGATTAGTGTGAGGCTTTGTGTTGTAATCAGCTCAAGAAGGAGCATCTTTTGTATCAACTACATTTTCTCCTCTTTCGATTGATTGTAAAAGGGTTCTTGGTGAACCGAATCTGAAGGGTTCTTGGTGAAACTTGTTGATTGGCTCTTGGTGTGCTTAAGGGGACTGGTTCCCTAATTGTAAAGGCTTTTTCGTCCTTGAAAGGAGATCGGTTAGTGGATTTTGGAATCCTTGAGTGTGTTTCAAGGCGTAGACATAGGCAAGAGGCCAAACTACGTTAAAATTTGGTGTTAAGCCTTTCTCCCTTATACCTCTTTTATTTATTCTGTTATTCCTTTTGCTTATATTGTGATTTAATTGATTATTTCTTGCCAAGTATAACTATTTTGTAGAGAAGGATAAAAATTTACAAAAAAGGTCTACTCACCGCCCCTCTAGACACGACTCTAGGGCTAACAAAAACCAACATAGATACTAAGTTTATGTTGAGAACCCATTTTAGTTCTTTGAAAGGTGACAAAAGGAACATACACTGCACAACCAAAAGTTCTTAAATAAGATATATTAGGTTGTTGCCTATAAACTAATTGTATGGGTGAAAGTTTATTATAAGCAGTTGGCTTTATACGAACTAAACATGCAGCATAAAGAATAACATGTCCCCAAAAAAATAAAGACAATTTGGTTTTCATAATCATAGGTCTAGCAATGAGTTGAAGTCTCTTAACAAAATATTTAGCTAAACCATTTTGTGTATGGGTATAAGCAATGAGATGTTCAACATCTATTCCAAGTGAAATGCAATAGTTATCAAAAGTTTGGGATGTAAATTCCCCTGCATTATGCAAACGAATTGATTTAATTGGATAATCAGGAAAATGAGCTCGTAATCTAATCAGTTAAGAAAGAAGTCTAGAAAATGCAATATTACGAGTAGAAAGTAGAGAAACATGTGACTATTTAGTAGATGCGTCAATTAAGACCATGAAATATTAAAATGGTCCAGATGGTGGATGTATTGGTCCACATATATCACTCTGAACTCTTTGTAAGAAACTAAAAGATTCAAGACTTGTCTTTGAAATAGATGGTTTGACAATTAATTTCCTTTGAAAGCAAGCAGTACACATGAAATCACTTGATAAAAGAATCTTCTGATTCTTTAGTAGATGACCATGTGAATTCTTAATGATTCTTTGCATCATTAGATTTCTAGGATGTCCAAGATGATCATGCCAAAGTGTAAATAACTTTGGGTCATTGCACTTCTGGTGCAAGACATTATATGATTCAATTACTTTAATCATTGTATAATACAATCCAGAAGAAAAAGTTGGTAGTTTTTCTAAAATTTGTTTCTTTTCAGAAACAATATAAGTAATATAAAGGATTTCTTTATTGCCTTCATTTGTAGTTTCAATGTGATATCTATTGAGTCTTAAATCTTTAAAGTTTAACACATTTCTCCTGAATCTACTGGAATATAAAATTTCATCAATTTGTAATGATGTATCATTGGGTAACTTTATATTAGCTCTTCCAAAGGCTTCAATCAAATTTGAAGAACCAAATATTGTATTAATATTTGGTGAAGATCTGTTCAAGTAGTGGAAATATTTCTTATCTTGAAGAATTGTGTGTGTTGTAACACTATCAGCTAAACAAACTTTTTTTCATAGACATTTCAGAATCAATCAAAGTTTTAGGATAGTCCACGCCATAATACATATTTAAAAAAAAATCCCATTATTATAATTTATCACAACAATAATAAATACGATAATTTATTTGCAGAAATCCAAATAAAATATTCCTTACTTTATATCTTAAAATATTACATCATTATTTTCGTCTTGATTTATAAGGAAATCAACAACATCAATATCCCCTAGAACAAAATATCAGTATTTTCTTACCTAAAACATTTCTCACAACTACAAGGAAGGCATAATTTGAACAAAATACCTTACCCTGGATTTGAGATAAATTTTAAATCAACTTTCCCCATGATCTGCTCCGACAGACTTGCAGAGAACTTCATCAGGAGCGTCGTGGTAGCCTCAGATCTTCAATTCGGCAAGAAATGGGGCCAAGATCGAAGAGAGAAGGGGAGGGAGTCATAGGAGAGAGAAAGAGAAGAGTTCTACGCTGAAATTTTGGTTAAAAATCCAAGTTTCAGCCATTTATAGGACTGGATTCGTTGACGAGACATGTCACCTCGTCGATGAGTCCTTCAATAATTTCGTCGATGAACTTCCTCCCTCATCGACGAATTTCAGACTATCCCAAAAACTCTTCTCGGTATCTTTTCATCGACGAAACTTGTCTTCGTCGATGAGATCCCCTTATGCGCTCGTCGACGAATACCCCATGTTCTTCGACAAGGCCCTGTGTAAGAATCCCAGGTTGTTACAATTGTAGCTAGTTCTATATCATGGATAGTATAATTTTTCTCATATTCTTTAAGCTGTCTTGAAGCATACGCGATAACCTTGCCGTGTTGCATCAATACGCACTCAAGACCCTTCAATGACGCATCACTATATATTACAAACCCATCCTGCCCTAAAGGAATAGCCAGTACTGGAGCTAAAACTAATCGCCACTTTAATTCCTAAAAACTCTGCTCACAATCGTCGATCCAATCAAACTTTACATTTTTCCTCATAAGTCGTGTTAACGGACCAGACAACCTAGAGAAGCCATTCACGAAGCGTCGGTAATAGCCTGCCAATCCCATAAAACTTCTGACTTCTTGAATACTTCCCAACCTTTCCCAACTCACCACAACCTTTATCTTACTCGGATCAACTAATACCCTCGCTTCAGAGATCACATGGCCAAGAAAAGTAACCTGCCTTAACCAAAACTCACACTTCTTGAATTTTGCATACAATTTTCTTTCCCTTAATACCTGCAACACCAGTCCCAAATGATGCTCATGCTCCTCAAAATTTCTCGAATAGACCAGAATATCATCAATGAACATAACCACAAAGTGATCTAAGTATTGATGGAACACTCGTTTCATTAAGTCCATAAATACTACAGGTGTGTTAGTTAACCCAAACGGCATCACTAAGAACTCCTAATGCCCATATCTGGTATGGAATGCGATCTTCGATATATCTTCTTCTCTAACCTTCACCTAATGGTAACCCGACCGCAGGTCAATTTTAGAATAAACTCGAGTCCCTTGAAGCTGATCAAATAAATAATCGATCCTAGGGAGAGGGTATTTATTCTTAACTGTTAGTTTGTTCATCTCCCTATAATCGATGCATAATCTCATTGTTCCATCTTTCTTTTTCATGAACAAAATTGGCGCTCCCCAAGGCGACACACTAGACTTGATAAACCCTTTATCTAGCAACTCCTATAACTAATTTTTCAATTCTCTCAGCTCAACCGGAGCCATACGATATGGTGCTTTAGATACTGGTGCATATCCCGACAACAGATCTACAGTAAACTCAATTTCACAGTCAAGCGGCAAACTAGACAATTTTTCTAGAAAGACATTTGGGAACTCCCTCACTACTAATATGTCAACTTGTTTCAATTCTTCTTTTGACAATTATTTTATGTATGCGACATACCCTTGGCAACCATCTCATAGCAGTCTCCTCACCTGAATAGCCGACACCAACTGTGGTGAGGTACGTACGCGTGATCCTACGAATTTGTATTCTGGCTCACCCGAGGGTATGAAAATCACTTCTTTCTAATGACAATCAATGCTAGAGTGATAAGTAGCTAGTCAGTCCATGCCTAGTATCATATCAAACCCCTATATATCTAAGACAACGAGATTAGCTGGCAATGCTCTCTCCTGAATACTTACTGGAAAATTTTGAAGCACCTTCTTGCATTTTACCATCGATCCCATCGGCGTACTCACAGATAATTCTATATCTAATAGCTGGGTCTCTATCTCAGTTATTCTAACATACCCCGCCGATGAAAAAGAGTTGGTGGCACCTGTATCAAACAAAAGAACAATTTTATATGATAAAGCAATAATGGTCCTGTGACCACGTCTCCAGCCGTCTCAGTGTCACCTGGTGTCCATGTATAGACCCTTGCCGATGAAGTATTCCTCTACTGGTCTCCATAAGGTGCCTGATATCCACCTCAAAATGTCCTAGGAGCCGGTACATAATTTGACGACATCTGACAAGATCGAGCCATATGGTCGGGCCTCCCACAACGATAATAAACATTCTCCCCCAGTCAGCACTCACCTGGGTGTCTCCGTTCACATCTAGGACAAATGACAGGAAACAATCCACTCTGAAATCCACCATGCTCTACCATTTGTCTCTGGCCTCCGCCAGATCTACGTCCTCTCCAAGGGCCTTGACTAGGACCTACTTGAAACCTCGAGGGTGTGGTCCTCTTCTTCTGACTTTGCATCTCAGTCTCCCTCAGCAAACTTTCCTTTGCTATAATAGCATTGACAACCAACTCTGAGAAATCTTGGATCCTCAGTACTGCCAATTGCTAGTAAATAGCTCGCCTCAGGTTCCTCTCGAACATTCTCGCCTTTTTCACATCATCGGGGACAATATATGGGCAGAAATATGAGAGCTCGATAAATCTCATAGCATACTGCTGGACAGTTATTGACCCCTAAGACAAACTTAGAAACTCCTATACTCGAGCCTCTCTAACTGAAGCAGGATAGTATCTATCAAAAAACACGCCCCTGAATCGTGCCCAGATCATCGACACTGGAATCTTCCTCTGCTCCTTCAACAACCTAGTGCCCGTCCACCATCTCTCAGCCACCCTCGCCAGCCTATATGTAGCATATAAGACTCTCTGCTCATCTGTACAATGAAGAATTGTCAAGATCTTCTCCATTTCCTACATCCAATTCTCTACAACTGCAGGGTTAGCTGCTCCAAAGAATGCTAGCAAGTTCATCTTCATAAATTTTTGTATGGTACATCCTTGAACTGGAGATGGACCTCCCTACTCTCTAGAACTCCGTGCTATCTCAGCCATAACTTGCTGAGTCACACCACGTAGCACAATATCTAAATCTCCAGCCCCTGCGCCAAAAGGACCTGCTCCATCATCACCACTAGCGTGAGCGCTACTGCCTCCTAGGTCCATCCTACAAATATGTAGAACACCGTTTTCAAATTTTATTTCCCATAGAGACCCAACTTATTCAACTAAAACTTCAAATCCTCTATTAATCATCCCTCCTGATCCCAATCCCAAAATCCAATCCTGCAACCCAAACACATGACTCATTGATAGTTTACTATGGCTTTCCTGAAATCGTCACCCCAAGAAAAACACAAAGACCACCACAAAATCCTGTATCTAGATTACTTTACAAAATCTTAAATCCTTTTTCCTATATTCTGGTATTGTTTCCCACTGCACTCTAGAGTCTATAAAACCTAGCAACTAGGCTCTGATACCAAAATGTAACGACCTTAAAATTCATATCATTTTGTTATATATATACAATCATACCTATGCAGCGGAAACATAAGTCATACAACCACATATACTATACAATACCAAAATTCAGTATATGAAGACTATAGCCATAAAACATTCTTTCCAGTATCATTTACCCCAAAAACAAAAAATTCTGTCACAAACTCACCCTATAACCAGTGTAATCAAGAAATCTCTATCCGCGAGCCTAATCTACTTACATAACTGGCTCACCTAAAAAAATGTTGGAATAATAGGGTGAGTCGACGCTTAGTAAGTGGAAATATGCTATTAATAGTGTGTGGCGACTAAGTTACATATACTTTAGTATAACATCTGAGTTGTAATAACATGATAAATCTGTAAAGCATATTTTACATTTTTTTGCAGTTTAAAACATAACTGTATCATTTAAGTTTTCTACCTTTCAAACTGCTAATATCATACTATATTTATCAAATACTGTAAAATTGTATACATATACATAATTGTGCTTTATCCCTGGAACTCTATATGTCATGATTTGACCCCTCATGACAGGATTGTGCGGCCCATGGGCGGGACTTAATCTGGTCGGATCTCCAAGAAAGTCACTATACTCTACACTACCTTAGCCTGGCCAAACTACATACTCTCCTAGGCGTGGGACTGGCTACTACCTCGTCAAACTAGCCCCCTCAACCCAGCGAACTAGGGAGCTGCATAATCTCCGAGTACAGTTGACGGTACCCACACACTATTTGAGATATGTGGTTGCACTCTATCTGTATTAGCAATGGTATCGTGCTGTATATTCTGTATCTATATCTGTATCTGTCTGTAATCTTTTCACAAGGATCTGATACTATATATATACATATATACTCTTTTACTATTTTCATCATGCTTAAAAAAAAACCGTAACACTATAATTCTGTACTATAAATATTGTAATATCTGTAGCATCTTGATGTTATAACTGTATAATCTGTGTATATCTTCTATCTGTATAATATGTTTTGTATATTCTGAGTGTTACGACATTTAGGAAAAACATAGCATTCTGTAAATACTATATATACTGATCTGAGTAAACATCTGTATACTGTCATATATGTATATATCTATTTGTGTAATCATTTGAATAAAAACTATATATGTATACAATTTTTGTCTATATAAAATCTATAAATATCTAACTATATCTGGTCAACTTGATATACTGAAAAACTATATAAAACTCCATATCAAATAATATCTACTCAAGCCACACATACTTTAAAATCACATATTCTGTTAAAACTACATAAATACAGGTATACATGCATGTTTGTAAAATTTCTATTAATATATCCAAATTTCCTAGCATAGCATATTTCCTTTAATTAGTTTCTGAAAAGCCTTCACTGAACTTTGGCCCTACACCTGCAGGGTTCTCCACTCAATACCTTGAAAACAACATCCCCCAAAACAAAACATAAGTATTTTCCTACATACAACATTTTCTATAACTACAGGGAAAACATATTCTAAATAAAACACCTTACCCTGAGTTTGGAATGAACTCCAAACTATCTCTACCAAAGATCAGCTCTAGCAGACTTGTAGAGAATTTCGTCAGAAGCGTCGTGGTGGCCTCAGATCTTCAATCCGGTGAGCAACGGACCCGGAATCTAAGAGAGAAGGAGTGGGTGATGTTTTAGAGAGAGAGAGAGAGGAAGTTTTTACGCAAATTTGTCAACAAGACACGTTATCTCGTTGACGAGTCCTTAAGGAATTTCGTCGACGAACTTCCTCCCTCGTCGATGAATTTCAGACTGCCCCAAAAACCTCTCTCGGTATTTTCTCATCAACGAAACTTGTCCTCACTGACGAGCTCCTCTTATATTATCGTTGATGAATCCCCTGTGTTCGTCAACGAGATGCTGAAAAATTCCTTGGGTTATTACACTTAAAGCTTTATGATTCGATATAGAATGTTCTTGGGTCATGACCTCTATAGTATGCCTTAATATATATGCTCTTATGCATCTATGTTCTATAGAACAACTATACTGATAAGGATGATTAATAATCAGTATGGTTGGTTTAAAAGTTTTAAAATGATTATTTATACAACTAGGCATAATGAAATATTTCTCTATCTAGTGTAAGTAGTTTATTGCATCTAAGCTAGGATTCCAAATGATGGGAGCATCTAAAATTAAATATTTATCTTGTCATGCTCTCAAATACCTTTAGCTTAGATTTTTTTTTAATTAAATGTGGCTTGTGTTAAAATAAAATGATTATATTGAAAATCTTAAGTTGACATATATTGCTTTGCCACATGTTGTTTGTGTTTGCCATATGATCCTTGTTGTAATTTGACTAATATCTTTAGGATCATTGTGGTTGTGTTTTTCTGGTTACATTTTGTGTGCTTAAATGATAAACGAGAAATTTGTGCTTGCTTTCATTAAATTATAGTTTCTTTTTCAACAAGCACAACCCCACTACTTCTTGAAAATATCATAAGGGGGATACACACACACACACACACACACACACACACACACACACACACACATATATATATATATATATTTATTTATTTACATTTGTCTTATTATTTAGCAAGAAATGATTTTATACATGACATTTTTTTTTCCTTGCTTATGTGCCTAAATGTTATATCTTTAAAATAGTTTAATGCCCAAAATACTATAAAAAAAGAAAAAGAAAAAGGGAGTTCTCTTTCGCTAAGTTTGTTTTAAATGACAAATCTTTATACTTAACCCTTTTTTCTGATGCCAAAAGGGGGAGAACTTTTTATATGAGCAACATGTTTGACTAAATAGGGTAATTTTTTTTAAGGACAACATTTTAAATGGGGTAAGTATTTGAGCTACATGCATGTATGTATTTGCACCTTACTACTAAAAAATGAATGCATATAAGTTGAAATGTCTTCTTTGGTATGTATGCTTGAGCCATATTACTTAAATTTAATTTATGTATATTCTTAGGGGGTGCCTTTTTAGGCTTAACCCATTTTGCTCCTCGGTCTTTGTCATTATCAAAAAAGGGGTGATTGTTGACTTTTTGAGTATGATCTCTGTTTTGATGCTAACAAACCACCAGTGTCTTATGTGTGTATTTAGTGTATGAACAAGCTTGCATTTCAGCATAGACATAAGATACAGTAAAATGGAAGCTAGCTGGAACTTAAAGCTCACATCAATTTGGTGCATTCCATGGAACTGAAGAGCAAGACAGAAGAAGACATTTAAATTTCATTGTGGTGCATTTAATTTTAATTTGGTTTGTAATAATAGATTGTATGCATGATATGGATAAAAGCTCAATGATGACCATAGATTGACCATAGGGAGCCACAAGACCTTAGGGATCACCCTTCGGTCTACCGATGGTGGATTTTTTTAGGATATATGCTTAAAGGACTTAGATTGACCTTAGGAACCTCATTTCAGCATAAAAATGTGCTCTATTGTCTTAAAATTAATCATCATATGAATAGGGATAATCTTGTAAGAAGAAAAGGACCGAAATGCCCAAATTGGCATGTTCGGTCGATCGAATCCCCCACTGGGTCAACAGTTTGACCCTTTAGTCGATCGACTAGAAATGTAAAGCAACGACCAGGTTGACTGAACGGACACGTGGGAAGTCCCAACGCCTAGGTCGACCAAACCCCCAAGTTCAAAAGAACTTGGTTGTCCGAAGTTCATAAAGTTCGGTCAACCAAACTCAGTTTGGTCGACCGAGCCTTGGAGTTCAAGAATCGCCTCAAGTATGGTCAACCGTACTTGTAGTTCAAATTTACCCTGGTCGACTGAAATTGGCACCACGGTCAACCAAACTACAAAAGTGGTCGACTAAACCTCTCGAGTTGGTCATTTTTTTACCAAGGTAAATCTGGGTTAATTTTAATTAAACTCACTTAATCTTCTTCCAAAATACCCAGCGTGTCCCCAACGACTATAATTCTTCCTATCTCTATAAATACCCCTTCATTTGCAAAATTAAAACAAGATTAGGGTTTTGAGATCGGCTAAATTCCCCTGAAAATCTTTTTGGCCAAAATCATTTATACTTCTCTATTTTTTCATACTCATTGCCAAAATCTCTTCTCCTATACTCATCTAGCCCTTTATTTTGAGTGATATTGTTTTTACATATCCATCATACAAGCTCAAACTCTCTTTCTCATTTATATTTGCTTGTGTATTGATTTTTAGAGAGTTGCTTGAGATTTTTCCCATAATATTCGACTAATAAATATTTGATTGGGAAAAGTCCTTACGTGACTTAAGATCTTGCATCCTTATTGCAAGATTCATAAGCTTGATTTGTGCTTTGATGAAAATATCTTTAGCAAGCTTAAAACCCTATTATCTACTGTGCTTTGCATTTGATAAATATTTTTGTGATATTTGTTTAGGGTTATAAAGGCTATTTGATTATTCATACAAGAAGCATATTAACTTAAGATCAAAAGCATCACTCCTACATACACATATTGATATACATTCTGTTGAGAGTTAATACATTAGTTAACAAAATCTCACTTGAGCTTAATATCCTATCGTATGTGAGTGCATTATTTGGTTGAGCATATTGGTGCAAATCTGCTTAGTGTAAGAAGCACTTTACTTGTACACAAATCATATTGTGAATCTGTTGTATTCTAGGCGTGGGCCTGAAGAGGGAGACTAGCGCTGTTGAATAGCCCTGGATTGGCTTAGACCCAGTTAAGAAAGCTAGGTGTACCATCTTGGTAAGGTGCGGTTGTAAGTTGAGGTCAGCCCCGTTAATTGACCTGGTTGTAACCGGTGTCGCTCCACCCATTAAGTGAGCATTAG
Source organism: Malania oleifera (assembly GCF_029873635.1). Classification (NCBI taxonomy): domain Eukaryota; kingdom Viridiplantae; phylum Streptophyta; class Magnoliopsida; order Santalales; family Ximeniaceae; genus Malania; species Malania oleifera. Next base: position 51,550,722 of record NC_080418.1, read on the forward strand.
TGGAATCCTTGTGCTAGTGAGCCAAGGCGGGGACGCAGGTAGTACTAGCTAAATCCTAATAACATATCTGGTGTTAATTTTATTTTCTGCAATTTACTTTATGCACCTATATGTTTATGTTTATTGTTTGAATATTTTATTGGGTGTACAATTACATAGAAAGACCCTAGGATTGTGTAATACTGATTGTTGAATTAGTTGAACCTAGGACAAATTTTTAAATAACCAATTCACTCCCCTCTTGGGAATACAACAAAGCTAACACTTAGGTTAAATACTTGGACCTAGATACCTTTTAAAATACTTGGAAAATATTTTTATAAGGTCAAAATTTATTTCAAAAAGGTTAAAATTATTTTTGGAATGAAAAACACCAAAATAGGATTTTCCAAATTCTATTATTTTTTCTATATCCGCATTGATGTGTATTTTTTCTTTATCAACAACTCCTTATCTTAAAAAGTATTCAACATAGAAGTTGCGGGATTTTCTCTTATATTTCTATTGATTCCAAGAAAATCCAATTTGGAGTTGTATGGAGAAAGGTATGGCCAAAATACTGAAGGGTGGTCGAAACTATCACACAACTCACCTTATCTATTCAGGCGATTGACAAGTAGATGGAACCACTTTAGGCCTACTGATCCATTGAGTTTAGGCACCTGACCCTATACTGACTTCCAAAATTCATTGAAATTTAAAGTCCAGGCGACTGACTCACTTGGGACTATACCTTACTTTTCACTTTGCAATATCTTTTTCGATTGGCGCAGAGGGTTATTCGTTGAGCATCAGACGTAGATGCTTCAGCTTCTTTTGACAGCGCTTCTTAGTACCCATCTTCAACGATGTTCATGACATCGTTTACTAATTGAAGATCAATTGAAGATCATTTACTTATTGTGATTAGAAGACTTTCTTTTATGGAAGACTTTGTTATCATATTGACTTTATATTTTGCTTGGATATGTTATTTCAAGATTATTAGGTGCTTCAAGACCATATTTGAAGACCCAAGTGAAGTATTGAATCAAAATCCAACTCAAGATCCATGCGGGCCCCATACGGCTTGTGGGCCCCACCAATGGGTTTGACACGGTTTTGGCCTTCCTTTTGGAATATATTTAAATTTTAAATTTGAATTGTAATAATGCAAGACAATTAAGTTTGACTTGTATACTTATGAGTTGGAGTTCCTTATTTTTTAATAAGTATTAATTGTGTTAGGTTAATAGTTGTTAAAAGTTATTGAGTGTTTAATGCTTTGTCTCCCAGGCTATGCTTATAAATAGGCTTTCTTATTGTAAAAACAAGATATAAAGCTGAAGTTGAATATAGAAGAAACATTTCTTTGCTTGAACTTGTAAAACTTGTCCCTCTCTTTGTGAGTGAGTAGTGTGAGGCTACGTCGTTCTCTCCAGAGATCAAGTGGTGAGAGACTAGTAAACTATCCAACGACTCCATGAACCCCTCCTCCATCTAATACTCTCACGACCCCCATCAATACCACATAGCCAACACCTTCATACACCCACATGACGATCATCATCTACACTTCATTGCTGTATTCATCTTGTGATTCAAAACTTGTATGAAGGACCTACGGCGTGACCTAACTACGTGCGGAACAATATCAAGTCATCCAAATCAATCCATGGGTAACTTCAGTACTTGTGTTTGAATCCTTTGCTATATCTTGTGAACCCTTGCTAGTAGATTAAAATCACATCTTTGAATAACCCATTTGATCCATAGATTGCAATGTTGGTACTTGCTAGTTAAAATCAATTGTATGAATATTAGTTTACTAACATAGAACTTTTATTCTTAAATTTTTGAAATAACAATTTTTCAGCATATAACTTGATTCCTTTGTGAAAGAACCAAGTGAGACTGAATTGCTGGACAAGTCATACACCTTTTCAAAATCCTTGAATATGTGAAATAAAACATGATTTATTGTGTTTATGTTCGGATAATTAAATTCTTAAGTTAAAGTGTTTAAGTGTATGTGCTTGTGTGAGGGTTGAATCGTAGGACATAGGTTGACCATTCCCATCCTACATTAGTGAACTTGTCTCACATTGGAAAATTTGAATGGATGATGGGTGCTTATATACATGGTTGGGCCCAAGACCCAACAGACTTAAACTTTTGGGTCAAGTTGGTGTTCACCCATGAAGCCCACCCATAGGCTCATCCGGTCCTAACAAACCTCGCTCAATCAATCCACGAAATGCTTCTAGGATCAACATACCACTGTTCTAATGTGTGCGCACATTGATACTCTTTAAAGGCGTTAGAATGATTCTCCTTCCATGCCCTATAGGATGGATGTAGAGTCCCCAATGTCAAGATGAAAGAATTAGTTAGACCAAACTCCATACCTCAATATTAAATATAATGGACATCTAAAATGAAAGTCAAAACTAAAATTTATGAAGGTGGTGGGGAGCTTGCAGGAGAAATGAAGAATAGATGAGTATATGGGGAGCCTATGGAAAATAATGCCATATAAATAGGGGGTTGGGGGGAGGGGGAGTATGCGTGGGCCGGGTGGGAAGCATGCCGGGTGCACAAGGGATGCATGCGCGTGACAAGCTGTCATGGGCTGGTAGGCGCTTGGGCGCGGGGTGGGGGGGGGGGGTGAAGAATAGGAGAAGGAAGAAGTGGATGGGGTGAAGCCACATCGGGGGCAAATCGACTTTCCAAAAGTCAGTCTTGCCACGTCTACTTTTTTTTTTTTTTTTGTCGTTTTTCGTGCTTTGCGTGGTGAGGGGTCTAATCTCTGAAAATTCACAGAGAACCGGCTTTTCAAAAGTTGGTTCCCTTACTTTACATTTTTTTTTTTTCATTTTTTCTTCCCGTTTTTCATGTGCTCACTACCAACACACTAGTTAGCTGTCTCATTCGAACACCTGCTGTCTCGTCAAACTAGCTGTAGGTGTTTTAATTTTTTTTTAAATACCGAACTAACATTTTAGGTATATTTGCATAATTTTCTCCCCACTGTACATATTTGTGTGTGTGTGTGTGTGTTTTTTTTTTAAAAATAATTTCGTAAAAAAAAAACTCTAATTTTTACAACTGCGAACTATATTAATTGCTTTACAAATTTAATTTAGATTTTGGACCTATGCCTCAGACGTACGCCTAGTTTCCATCCCGGCGCACATGCATGTAAAGCCTGCAGGCGTGTCTTCTCTGCATGTCAAGTGCCAAGAGGCCTTCAATTCACAACGACACTCGTCAATGTCGATACGAAGATCTGAGGAGCGGGTGCCATCAAAAAAATGGCTGTTCCTCACACTTAGCACATCGAAGTTGTCTGTATATATACATATATGTGCATACAGAACATGCATGTTGTTCATTGATCGTCACTCGTCAGGATCGGATGCCCACTGTCACATTGATAGTAATTCCTAGCCATGGCTTCCGTTCTGGGAACCTCATCTCAATTTTCTGCCGACGGTATTCCCTCCAACAACCGGCCAGACGGCCACGACTACATAAAAGGCGTAAAGTATCTTGTTGACACCGAACCAAACCTAACGACGCTTCCGCCGGAATATGTTTTGCCCTTACTGGAATGCCCATTAGCAGTCAGGAATGCTCCTATACCAGTTATAGATTTGAAAGGTCTCATCAATGGCCTCAGGGGAGAAAGAGAGCAAACTGTTCAGGCCATTGGCTCTGCCTGCGCCGACTATGGTTTCTTCAGGGTACAACACCATGCATGCATATATATAATCTCTCTCTCTCTTTCTCACTCTCTCTCTCTCTCTCTCTCTCTCTCTCTCTCTCTCTCTCTCTCTCTCTCTCTCTCTCATTGATTAATATATGAAAGTGCAGGTCATTAACCATGGTGTAAAGGTCTCGCTAATGGAGGAAATGCTGAGAGGGGTGGAAGAGTTCTTCAGCATGGGGTGGGAAGAGAAGATGAAGTATGCGTCGGAGGACGTGATGAGTCGAGTGAGATATGGAACAAGCTTGAACACCTCAAAGAAGCATGCTCTTCATTGGAGGGATTATTTCCGCCATTTCGGCCATCCCTTCCACACTAGCTTCCATCTTTGGCCCAACACTCCCCCAAATTACAAGTAACCCGACTTCAATTCCTTGTTAATTATTGCTGTTGCTGTTATAGATACAATACTAATTACTCTCAGAAATTACTAACATTCATAGACTAATCCAATAAAATAATAACAACTCATCCAATAGACTGCATGATTAAAATATAATTATTTTTCTTTCTAAAACAAATAAAAAAAGTTCATGATTAATTTCCCTTCAAATAAAAATTACTTACAAAAGAAAAAAAAACTCATCGTTAATTTTTCTTCCTAAAAAAAATTACAATGAAATTCTTAGTTAAAAATTTCCAAAAAAAAATTCGTAGTTAATATAATTATTTAACAAAAGGAATAGATATTTTAAATATTAATTTAATTAGTAGTTTTAGTAAATTCATTGATTGTGTATTAAAATGTTTATATTTTATTTAATAGAAAATGTTATAAAGTTAGTAAGCTAATTTTTATTATAAAAAAATTAATGTATTTTTTTAATTTTCAGATATCTATCAAAATTTTTAATCATGTGATTATTTTAAATATATTTAAATTTTTTTGGTCTAACTGTAGAAGTTTATAAAATATAGATAAAAAACAATGTTATAGTTATCATACTAAATCTACCACACCAGTAAAAAATTAGTGACAATTCATACACTAGACCCTAAAAGTAAAATATAATTAACTTTTTTTTCAAAATACATTAAAAAAATCTATAATAATTTTGTCTTCTTATAAAAATTAGAAAATAAATCCATAATTAAAATTTATAAAAATAAAATAATTGTTTTCCAAACTTTTCTATACAAATTTAGAAAAATAAAAAAATATTGATAGTTTTGTAATTATTTAAAAAAATAAAAATAAAATTATTTTCAAAAACAATTAGTGTCAATACTGTTTATTATCCTTCATTTATTCCATACAAATCTTGTAAAGATGAAAAATCAGTCGAATAAAAAAAAAAAAAATTTTCCCACAACTGGATGGCCCTAAACATTTTGGCCCTTCAAATAATCCTTCTTGTTTAATGTTTACTTTTGTGCGTAGGTACATTGCGAGGGAATACTTGGAGGAGGTTTGGCGATTGGCGTTAAAATTGGCGAGTGCGATATCGGAAAGCCTGGGTCTGGACCGAGATTATGTAGTTAAATCTCTGGGTAATGGCTGCCAAATCGTAGCCTCTAACTACTACCCGCCGTGCCCGGAGCCGCACCGCACCCTGGGACTCTCTGCACATTCCGATCACGGCGGATTAACCATATTAATGCAAAACGACGTCGACGGCTTGCAGGTTAAATGCAACGGCGAATGGATAGCCGTTCCTCACGAGCCCGGCACCTTCTTCGTCAATCTGGGCGATTATTTAGAGGTCAGTACAGTAGTACATCACAATCTACAAATTTTTTTTTTTTTAAAATTTTATTTTAAACGTTAATAGCAATGTTAATAGGTATTGAGCAACGGAAGGTACAAGAGCGCGGAACACCGAGCAGTGGTGAATAAAGATCGGGCAAGAATATCGGTGGCAGTGGGCCATGGGCCTGATCTGACGGCCACAGTTGCACCAGCTGGCCCACTGATTAATGAGCAGACAGCCGTCCAATACAGGCCCATCACCTACGAAGACTATATGAAGGCCCAACAAAGCAGTGCCGTTAGGGGGAAAAGCCCATTGCAAGCCTTAATGGTCAACCCCACGTTAGAACAACAACAGAATGAGAATTGAGAGCCAGCCACCGTTTTAAATTCTTGGATTTCAGGACAATTTTTTTTCATGCGTCCAAGTACTTTCTTCATAAGCCCCAATCTTATCCAGTCTGTCTTTTATATTTTGATTTGGAGTTGGCAACTTACCAATTTGTTGACTTTCATAGTAAGTGTTTGTAAACAAATACTATCGATTGGTTGGGCAAATTTAATAATAGGTATTTGGCATTTTAAATTTTCTGCTATAGACTCTATTTAAGTTTTTTTTTGAAAATAATTTATGCTGCATTTAGGAGCATGAATTTTGAATCTTAGATTTGAATTTGAAGGAATTTTGATAAATTTTAATTTAAGTTTATATTACATTTTATTCAAATCAAACACAATTTCAAACTCAAGAGCTATCCAAACATAATAATAGAAGATTTAAAGGCTGAGGTCTCCCATCATAGCAGTGGGTGGACCATATTCAAGTTCAACAATGAGACGGACTTGAGACAGGTCATACAAGGAGGCCCTTACCTTGCATATGGTAGACCTTTGTTGGTAAAGGTAATACCCGATTTGTTTCAATTCGATAATGAGCTGCTTAGCATCATGCCAGTGTGGATTCAATTGAGAAACCTACCCCTAATTGATGCTTTGGACTCTTAAGGCTCTAGGAAAAAATTGCTCTCAGCTTCGGAGGCCCTTGTATGTTGATATGCTTACCACTAATAGGGAGAGACTTTCGTATGCTAGAGTATTGGTGGAGGTGGATGTGGCAAAGGATCTCAAATGGGATGTCAAAGTGTGGCTTCCTGATGAGAGGTCAATTGTTCAAGAAGTGATCTATCAGAATATGCCAAAATTTTGCAACTGCTGCAAAGCTCTAGGCCACTCTGAAGGTAACTGCAAGGCCAAAAAAGAGAAGAATTTATCTGAACCCCAGAGTTTTGAGAAGATGAAGAAGATGTCCAAACAAAATACTATGTTGTCTTATATAATTGAAGGTACTAAAGATAGAGGGGAGGATTTTGGTAATGCTGGAATGGCTACCAAGGATGCTGGGTGCTCCAAATCCCCAAGAGTTGAACTATCTAAAGAAGGTAATAAGGATGAAGTTGGTGGCACCTCCATGAAGGATGTTGTTCCTGCAACTCCAAGAGGAGGGAATGAAGAGGATCCTGGTGGAGATAAAGGCAAGTTCAACAATGAGATGGACATGAGACAGGTCATACAAGGAGGCCCTTACCTTGCATATGGTAGACCTTTGTTGTTGAAGGTAATGCCTGATATATTTCAATTCAATAATGAGTTGCTTAACATCATGCCAGTGCGGATTCAATTGAGACACCTACCCCTGATCGAGCTTTGGAAACTCAAGGCTCTAGGAAAAATTTGCTCTCACCTTGGGAGGCCCTTGTATGTTGATAAGCTTACCACTAATAGGGAAATACTTTCGTATGCTAGAGTATTGGTGGAGGCAGATGTGGCAAAGGATCTCAAATGGGATGTCAAAGTGTGGCTTCCTGATAAGAGGTCATGTAGGAACCCGAACCCGAAAAATAAAAGAAAATGAATATAAAAAGGGAAAAATAAAGAAAAATAAAAGAAAAAAAAGGAATTTGGAAAGTGGGGACCCAAATCGGCGACGGTTTTGTGAGCCGAAAGAAAACTAGCCATAGTTTTGGGTCAATTGGGCACGTCAACCACAAAACCGGCGATGGTTTTGTGGATATAGGGGAAACCGGCACTTGTTTTCCTCTAAGCCTACTCACCTATAAATAGATTTGAGCTCTCTTTTTTCTTTTTTTGAGAATTTCAAAACTCTCTCTTCTCTCTCCTAGGGTTTTGAAACTTTTCACCATAAAGCTTTTCTAAGCTCCTCTCCGCTTCCTAGTTGTGTCTCTCATCCATCATCTAGCAAGTACTTGAGTTTTCACCGGTTGGAAGCTCTAGGATTTTGCCATTTCGAGTCGTTCGGGTTCGTTTTTATGGCAAAAGGTAAGGGAATTCGTTCATATCAGTTATTTTTGAAATCTAAACTATTAGAACTATAGGTTATGATATTATGTACAATATGACTACTTATTTGGAAAATTTCACTAGAATTGCCAATTTTTCGGTTTTACGGTTTTGGTAAAAATAAGGGTTTTGGAGTATGGTCTCTATTTTTTTCCTAAAACTCATTTCTTTGTATTAAACCTAAAGTAGGAGGTGCTTGAAACCCTTGTTTTCGATTTAAATTATATTTTACAAACCATATGCTATACTTTTGCTTATTAAACCAAAGGAGTGTGACATGAGATGTTAAATGGAAATATACTGAATTGAGAAATATGATTATGAGATATGGGAACTAGAGTTCCAAATTGTTATCAGGAAATGTAGAAATGAAATTTTGGTTAAATACGGAGAGATGTATGTACAAGGGTTAAACCGAGAGCTATGTGCCGTTTTATACCAAAGAATGAATGAAGTAAAGGATGAATGAATGAATTTGTGAAAGATACTGAAATTGCTTAAATGCTTTATGAATGAAAACAAGTTCATATGCTTTCGATATAAATTGTATATATGATAAATGAACCGCTTGAGAAAGCTTGTTACTAAAAGAGTACGGTACCATTGCTAGCATGAGAGATACAGTGCAACCACACGTTATTCTTGAGTGTGGGTATCTAAATAGTCGACTTGGTATGAAGGGCCATTGGTTGAATTACGGACCAGTGTGGTGTAGGCCAAGTCGGACTGGAGAAAGTAGCGTGACTAGCCTGGTGATCCTAGGTCTAGATTAGAGCATTATAAATGCACAACTTATTCCATGGGGGAAGTAAATGGTGCAGTTATGATGTTTCAAAGCTAAGATGAGTTCGTTATACATATACATGATTTAAAACTAAAAAGGGTAAAGTTACAGCTTTGAGTACCAAGCTGAGGGATCGTACAATGTATGAGTCAATACCCTACCCCAACCTTGGGGACTCTCGCTTGTAATGAGTTGAATTATCTTATGCAGGGATTTTATATATATCTTCTATATTACAGGTTTGTGAATGATTTAAATGTATAACTATTTTCTATTGGAATAAACTCATGTGATCACACACTGATGTAATATGATCCACCTTACTGAGAAGTGTCTCACCCCACTATACAAATCTTGTTTTAGGTCCTGTAGGAAACCAATCCTAGACTTCTAGAGGGATTCTTGAGCGTAGTGTTATTGCTAGTCTATGTAAGTTCCTATATATGTACTAGGCTTTAGCAAGGTTGCCTTTTTGGGGATTCTAATAACAGAGTATGTTTTTAGTATGTATGGATGTATGTGAGGAAATAGTTTGAAACTCTGATAAGTTTTAATAGATGATGTATGCTTATGTTTTCCACTGTGCATGATTTTGAAGATCAATATGAAACACTCGATTTCCCCTTATTTGGGCAGATTGTACATGTATGGTATCAGAGATATGTGTGTTATGTATGTATAGTAGCACTTCGGACCCACCTTACAGTTGGTATCAGAGTAATAACTAGCCAGAAGTGTGATGAAATTCATATTGCTTGGTTATGGAAATGTTCAGAGCTTAGGTTGTTAGGTTCTGCAGAATAGATTGGATAACTTTACCAGAGTATAGGATGAGGATAGGATTTTTGAGTTTTGCTTTGTAGACCTGGAGACAGAATCCATTGAAAGACTTATGTGTTTTAATGGATCAGTCGACGAGTTCAAAAAATCATGGCAATCCATTGACGATTTTGTTTCCAAGTAGAGGGGTGGAATTTGAGTTAGAATGAGAGTGTCAGCAGAGTATGTCATTATTAGGAACATTAATTCATTGAAATGAGTCTTATAGTATTGTAGTTGTAGCAAATATGTAGAGTATTAAGATTCTAAGAAATTTTTTCAATTGTATCTTCAAGATGGAATCCAGGGATAATACTTGCTAATGCTACAGGCAGTAGCAATGAAGGGGTTGGCCATGAGGCTGGCAGTGACTCAACAGTAGTGTTGCGGGACTTCGCTCAATAGCTTATGGTTGAGGTTGTGTGAAGTTCTAGGGGTCAGGATCGTCCCACAGCTGAGCTGGGATGCTCCATTGATCAGTTTACCCGATTGAAGCCTCCTACCTTCATAGGGAATGCAGACCCAATCCTAGTAGAGAATTGGATTCGAAAGATCGAGAAGATCTTGGTTGTGTTGCATTGTATGGAGGCGCAGAAGGTGGCCTATGCGATGTTCAAATTTACTGGGGAAGCTGAGAGGTGGTGGGAAATGGTAAGGATACTGGAGGAGCATCGACTAGTACCTGTGTTGATGACATGAGGCTATTTCAGAGAGGTGTTCTTTGAGTTGTACTTCCCAGCCACTTTTAGGAATGCGAAGATAGAAGAGTTCATGATTCTGACACAGGGGCAGACAATCCAGTAATACACTACCAAATTCCAGGAGTTAGCATGCTTTGCTCTGTTTATGATACCAAACAAGGTGAGGAATGCCTCGAAGTTTTAGAGGGGTTTGAAAAAAGAGATCTGGAAGTAGGAAACGATATTACAAATACAGGACTTTGCTACTGACTCACTCGAAAAATGAGCAGCTCGAAAGCTATCCCAAGTACAGGAGTTACGTTGTGTAATATTAAGCCCAAGGGCTAGATCGTCTCCTCAGGGAATGCGTTTTAATCTCAGATTTTACGTTCTTCCAATCGAAATTAAAAATGTACTGAACTCAGTTCAGATTCGGGATTTCGAGATTGTTCAATTTCACTTTTGACAAATTAAATAACACGCAATTTAAACCCTGAAATTAACATGCACTAAATAAAAGAAAACAAGAATAGAAATCCTAGTTTACTTGAAGAAACATTGGGACACGTACTAATTAAAACTGGAAACTACAAATAAAGAATTGAAACACGCTAGAATGGAAACTCTAATCTACCTAAGGAAACATTGACATACGCACTAATTAAATATGGTAACCTAGAACATGGGATTAAAACACACACTATGGAAACTCAATCAACACATACGTGCGTAATAAAAATCGAATCTTTAACACGAATCAAGAATGAGAATTAAAATTAAAATATCAATCAACCTAAACAATAACATGACACAAGAAATAAAAGCACAAACTTTGTATTTTATTTTAGTTTTCTATATATTTTTTTTAATTTCTATCTTAGACTTCATTAATTAAACACATAAAATCAATAACCTTTAATACTAAAAAGAACTATAATTGAAAGAGCATCTAACTAAATGATAAAGGAAAAAAAAAAAAACAAGTCTTTAATAAAATCCAATGAGTAAAGACAAAATAACAATTAACATAGAGTAAATAAATAAATAAAAACAAGAAGAAGAAGAAGAAGAAGAAGACGAGAAAGAGAGAGAGAGTAAGAGAAAACAGAGCATGGCCGAGAGGAGTCCTTTGTTGCTGGAGTTGGCTGTGAAACAGAGGAATTCCGACTGAGGAAGACTGCTATGGTGGTGGCTCTCGGTGGTGCTAGTGTTGGCTGAGAAGGGCTCTTCAATTCTGCAGCTTTCTGCTGTGTTACTGTGACTGTTGCTGCTGGTGTTACTCGGGTTGCAGCAGCTGGTCGGGGGTGGAGATGGACCTGCAGGCAGCAGGGACTGCTGCTGGCTGCTGGCGGTTTGCTGTGGAGGAGGAGAACTGCTGTGTTGCTGCGGCGGAGCTGGTGAACACTGTTTGGCCGGATGTTGCAAAGACACGAAGATTAACCGAGAGGGAGAGAGTGAGAATAAGCGGATGAGAGATTGGAGAGAGAAGAGGAGCAGGGATGAGTGGAACTGGGAACGAGAGAGGCTGCAAGAAATTAAAGAAAACAAGGGAGGAAAGAAAGGGAAGCAGAGAAAGGCAAAGCGGCAATTGAAAGAGAAAAAAAACAAAAACCAAAGAAGAAGAAGAAGAAGAACAGTAAGAAGAGAGGAGAGGAGAGCAGAGGAGAGCCCTCGGGGTTGCCTGCCGAACAGGGGGAAGAAAAGAAAGAAATTTAAAGGAGGAAATAAGCTGCCCTAGGACCTGGATCCAACCAAATTGACCTGGCAACTTGACCCGAATTGTTGTATTTTTTTTTGTTCTCTGTTCGTCGCAAATTCTGCTCTTCTGGAGCCTGTATCTCACAAAACTCAAAACACGAAAGTTGTAGATGATCCTTTCCTCTTTCTCCAAAAATTTGAATCGTTTCGATCGGAGCTTGTACGGAAAAGTGATGTACAAAATACGAACAGGTGTTGGTTTTGATTCCCGGGAATTTTCCTGCGACAAAAAATTACCAAAACTTCATAAATAGTGCAATAAAGTTCAAGAATGATGATTTTGGCAATTTATTAAAATATTGGACAATTTTGGACATTTAATTAAAAATATAAACCGTAAAGCCCGGGTTAAGCGTCCAATTACGCAGTTTTGACGCATAATCACACCCCCCAACTAACGTTTTGCTAGTCTCTAGCAAATGACGTGAATGAATTTCAGGGCGGTGTCTACAACTACATACTCCAGTAATCATGAAATAAACGCACATGAGACAATATTATACCACTTCACATACAAACATAACTGAACTTCACACAAGCTCGTTCATATTCAATGCACACGACTCCAAAGCACGTCACTCATGTAAGTTTCATCGTTTATATGTGATTTGAGAGTAGTGTACTCACATAGAGTTAATCAGTGGCACATTCAGAGTTAATGCAATCATATAAGTTGGAGTATAAACAGGTAAACTCTCGAGGTGTGTGTGATGTGTGTGACTCAGTACACTTAGGACGCGAGTGGACACCTACAGAACGGTCGCTTTGACTCGGCCTAACTGGTATACCCTAAAAAAACTCAAAGAAAATGGGTTCATTCATCATATGTGAGGAGGAGTGTCGCGATCAAACATCCCACATATTAAAAGGAACAAAGCAAAGTATATGGAGTGGACTAGTCTGGAAAGGATCTAACCTATCTATGAGGTGTCGGGTCCTTCACCCTAGCATCTTCTCACCTACTCGCCATATCCAACTGAAACCACCCTAGATCAACTTACTCACAAACTTATCGTGAATACATCTGAGGCATTAACCGGTTGAAGCATCTTCATACGTGGAAAATATGTGTCGTCCTTGACTTTTTGTGATATGTATTTGGGCCGGCATTGACATTTCATTTCATGCACATGTGTATTGCTTATTCTTTATTTCTGCTCATTCTTTATTTTCTGTCTTTTCTTGAGCAATAAGGACAATATTAACACTTCTTTTGTAATCTTCATACCATCAATGGGAATTGAGCTCGAATAGGAGTTCATGAATTAAGTCTATCTCTAGGGGTGGCTCAGCCTTCACATCTTGAGTAGACTACAAGACCTAGGTTTCTATCTCCCCACTAGGTGTCACCTCTAGGCTAGCAAATAAAAAATAAAGACTAGTGTACAAGGAATCATCCAAAAAAATAGAATTGAGTTCTGTGAACTCTGATTTAATATTAACGCTCAAAAGGACGATAAATAGCTCAAGGATATCTCACAAGGTGTCATAGTCGCCACGGGTGTTCTCTCAATGTTCACAGGAAACCCTAAGTGCAATGAATCACATGAATGTGTTTATTCAGCCTCGTGAGATGCATGTAGATACAAGAAATTATACAGTCAAATTAACACGAATGTACTACCAATCGATTCTTCATGGAGTCATAAGATCATATAGAGAGAAACTATGCATGATTGACTTAAGTGTGTCATTCTTAAGTTATATGTAAGTATGCGAAAGGTATGAGTCAGTGTTAAGCATGACATAATGCAATGTAATTCATCAGTGCTCCTCCTTTCTTTCTCTCTCTTTTTGATTTTGATTTTTTTGTTTTTTTTGTTTTTAAAACCCAGTACGTGTGCGTGCACAGTGTCACATGTGAATGCTCATCCCCCCCCAACTAAAGTGGAACATTGTCCTCAATGTGAAAGCATAGGGGAAATAGAAAATACTGTGCACGGGAAAAGTAAGGCGTACCTGAGTGGCAAAATAATGGAAAACAAAGATCGAACTACGAGAAAATAGACCTGAAAACTAACTAAAAATAAAATAAGATAAAATAAAAGGACAAGAATGAAAAGAAAAACATCACAATTGTCTTGGTGGAGGCTCTGGAGGAATTTCGTCTGGTGGCCGCAGGTATATAAATTGCAATGGCAGTTCTCCAAATTTGAGCCGCCAAAATCGATCAATCTTCAAACCTGCACAAAAATCAACCCCAGATAAATTAATGCTTGTCAAAATACCAAACAAAATGTGTGCAGGTCGACCCTCTTGTGTTGACAAGAAAGGGTCTTTATTCAGCATCGTTTCCAGGAAATTTGCTTCTTTACGAACTAATGTGTGATAGGAAGTTATCGGAATAATTACCTACAGTTCTTCAGAAGCATTAACATTAAAGGTTTTACCTAGTTCTTTGAAAATTATATGCCCACCAGATCGGTCACCCTCTTTATCGGGTGTACACATCATCATACCACTGTAAGATTCTGCGTCCACATTAGGCTCCTTAACATTTGATTCAGGCAGGAGTGACAGTTTCATGGTTTCTGAGCTCGGAGCATGAGGTACCACAGGTTGGTACTCTGTATGAGTATCGGTCTCCTTATCAACTAACTGCTCCGCTTGTGGCCCCATTTCCTCTGATTTTTCTTTTACCTCTTCTTGTTCAGCCATGACTTCTAGTGCTGGGACAACTGGTTGTTCAACGATGAGCATCTCAGGTTGGGGAAATTCTTTTTCGCTTCTCGAAGTAGTGGTGGCCTTTGCTGCCTCAAAGAGATCATCGTGCATTTTTTGTTGTGGTTGCTAGTACTCTCGAGGACTAGGCTGAGGTTCTGCGAGCAATTCTTCGTTTTCTAAGATATCCAACTGCCTGCCTATCGCATTAATGGTGTCCCGCAATTCATTATTATGATCGACTTGAGTTTGCATGAACTGCTGGAGCATGTTCGCCATCTGTGTTATGCTATCCTCGAAAAGGTCTGACGACGTATAGCTCGGAGAGATCTGTTGTGGCTGATATTGAGGCGGAGGGTTGTTTGGGCAGTTTGGTGGCTCGTATACATCTCCACCACCAATTGTGCTGATAGGGTGTGCAGTTATGGGTGCCTGAGTGCATCGTGTGTTGCACTGTGGGACATTGTCAGCTAAGTAATCAAAGAATGATAATACCTGATCTGGATCCTCGCTGACGGGCTCTCCATTAGACATAGTCTGGACAAAACACTTGCAATCAGGGGTAAGAGCAGTATAAAAACAGTCAACTAACCTCCATGAGTCGAACCCATGATGTGGACAAGTGCTTAGTAGATTCTTGAATCGCTCCCAGCAAGCCCGAAATGTCTCGTCATCCTGCTGCACAAAATTAATAATCTGTTCCTGCAAAAATTGAGTTTTTTGTGAGGGACAAAATACATGCAGAAATTCACGCTCCATATTAGTCCAATTAGTGATAGAATAAGGTCTCATAGAATAAAACCAAATCAGTGCCCTATCCTGCAAAGTAGCAAGGAATAAATTTAGTCTAGTAGATTCGCCAGCTCTAGCATGAGAGAAAAACATGTTGCAAGTTAACTCAAACTCTACTAGGTGCTGATAGGGGCACTCAGATTCTGTCCCGTAGAACTCGGGTAGCAGTGATGTTCTCCCGCGCTGCATCATGAAATTAAGCTCGTCATAAGGCAAAATAGTGAAAGAGGATGCAGTGGCATATTCAAGTTGCAAAAAATCCATTATCGTGCGCGGTGCAGGTGCAGCTATGTTTCAAAACTCAAAATTTTTTTCTGTTTTTGTTTTCTATTTTTTTTATTTTTCAAAAAACTAACAAAAATGACGGGAAAAACGTAAATTTGAGACTAAGACCGACATTCCCCGGCAACGGCGCCAAAAACTTGACTCACTCGAAAAATGAGCAGCTCGAAAGCTATCCCAAGTATAGGAGTTACGTCGTGTAATATTAAGCCCAAGGGCTAGATCGTCTCCTCACGGAATGCGTTTTAATCTCAGATTTTACGTTCTTCCAATCGAAATTAAAAATGTACTGAACTCAGTTCAGATTCGGGATTTCAAAATTGTTCAATTTCACTTTTGACAAATTAAATAACACGCAATTTAAACCCTGAAATTAACATGCACTAAATAAAAGAAAACAAGAATAGAAATCCTAGTTTACTTGAAGAAACATTGGGACACGCACTAATTAAAACTGGAAACTACAAATAAAGAATTGAAACACGCTAGAATGGAAACTCTAATCTACCTAAGGAAACATTGACAAACACACTAATTAAAGATGGTAACCTAGAACATGGGATTAAAACACACACTATGGAAACTCAATCAACACATACGTGCGTAATAAAAATCGAATCTTTAACACGAATCAAGAATGCGAATTAAAATTAAAATATCAATCAACCTAAACAATAACATGACACAAGAAATAAAAACACAAACTTTGTATTTTATTTTAGTTTTCTATATATTTTTTTAATTTTTATCTTAGACTTCATTAATTAAACACATAAAATCAATAAACTTTAATACTAAAAAGAACTATAATTGAAAGAGCATCTAACTAAATGATAAAGGAAAAAAAAAAAAAAAAGTCTTTAATAAAATCCAATGAGTAAAGACAAAATAACAATTAACATAGAGTAAACAAATAAATAAAAACAAGAAGAAGAAGAAGAAGAAGAAGAAGATGAGAAAGAGAGAGAGAGAGTAAGAGAAAACAGAGCATGGCCGAGAGGAGTCCTGTGTTGCTGGAGTTGGCTGTGAAACAGAGGAATTCCGGCTGAGGAAGACTGCTATGGTGGTGGCTCTCGGTGGTGCTAGTGTTGGCCGAGAAGGGCTCTTCAATTCTGCAGCTTTCTGCTGTGTTACTGTGACTGTTGCTGTTGGTGTTACTCGGGTTGCAGCAGCTGGTCAGGGGTGGAGATGGACCTGCAGGCAGCAGGGACTGCTACTGGTTGCTGGCGGTTTGCTGTGGAGGAGGAGAATTGCTGTGTTGCTGTTTTTGGACAGCAGAGAACTGCTGTGTTGCTGCGGCGGAGCTGGTGCACACTGTTTGGCCGGATGTTGCAAAGACACGAAGATTAACCGAGAGGGAGAGAGTGAGAATAAGCGGATGAGAGATTGGAGAGAGAAGAGGAGCAGGGATGAGTGGAACTGGGAACGAGAGAGGCTACAAGAAATTAAAGAAAACAAGGGAGGAAAGAAAGGGAAGCAGAGAAAGGCAAAGCGGCAATTGAAAGAGAAAAAAAACAAAAACCAAAGAAGAAGAAGAAGAAGAACAGTAAGAAGAGAGGAGAGGAGAGCAGAGGAGAGCCCTCGGGGCTGCCTGCCGAACAGGGGGAAGAAAAGAAAGAAATTTAAAGGAGGAAATAAGTTGCCCTAGGACCCGGATCCAACCAACTTGACCCGGCAACTTGACCCAAATTGTTGTATTTTTTTTTATTCTCTATTCGTCGAAAATTCTGCTCTTCTGGAGCCTATATCTCACAAATCTCAAAACACAAAAGTTGTAGATGATCCTTTCCTCTTTCTTCAAAAATTTGAATTGTTTCGATCGGAGCTCGTACGGAAAAGTTATGCACAAAATATGAAGAGGTGTCGGTTTTGATTCCCGGGAATTTTCCTGCGACAAAAAATTACCAAAACTTCATAAATAGTGCAATAAAGTTCAGGAATGATGATTTTGGCACTTTATTAAAATATTGGACAATTTTGGACATTTAATTAAAAATATAAACCGTAAAGCCCGGGTTAAGCGTCCAATTACGCAGTTTTGACGCATAATCAGCTACTCTAGTGGATAAATCTACTGTGGCCGAGGAGAGCCTCTAGGAGGACACAGAGGTGCATATCTCGAAGAAGAGGCTAGTGCCTCCCATTTTTTATTCAGGTGTGAGGCAGGGCACTTGGAAGAAATATGGTGGTGGCAAAGGCCAGCGGCGAGAGACTGGTGGTGGTACACCTTAGGGTACTACATCTTTCTCAGCTTGTTCTACTTGTGGCAAGCGGCATCTAGGGAAGTGTTTGCGGGGTTCAGGAATTTGCTATCGGTGTAGTAAGACAAGGCATTTGGTGCGAAATTATAGCATATCGGGGAGCAATGTACCCCCATAGAAGCCATATAGAGGAGGTACTCAGGTGCCACGTGGTGGTTATCAGAGGGGTATAGCCCAAATAAGGGTGTATTCTCTAACTCCAGGCGATGCAGAGAACGTCGGAGATGTGGTGACAGTTAATATTTATATGCTTTTGAATAAGCTGTTGTACTTTTTGATTCAGGAGCAATGCATTCCTTTATTTCTCAGGGATTTTTCAAACTATATGGGTTAGAAGTACAACTGTTAGATGATGAATTAGAATTGGCTACATTGTTAGGGTCGGTAGTCGTATGCATTAGAGTGGTTTGGGATTTTCTAGTAGAGATTTAGGGGAGAGTATTACCAGTTAGCTTAATTATGTTTGAAATGTATGACTTCGATATCATTCTGGGAATGGATTGGCTATCAGCTAGTTATGCTAGTATCGATTGCCATAGGAGAGAGGTTGTATTCAGGCCTCCCGAGGAGCAGGAATTCAAGTTTGTAGGGTCGTGAGTGCATTTTTCACCATGGATCCTTTCAGCTATTCAGGCTAGGAGGTTACTTTTGAAGGGATGCCAAGGGTACCTGAAGGTTTTAAAAGAAACTCTGATAGAAGAACTTAAGCTGGAGGAGATTCCCGTAGTAAGTGAGTTCCCAAATGTGTTTTTAAGGGACTTTCTGGGATTGCCTCCTAATTGTGAGGTGGAGTTCACTATAGTGTTGACTCTAGGGAATGCACCAATATTAAAAGCTCTGTATCGTATGGCTCCAGCGGAACCGAGGGAATTAAAGGAGCAGCTACAGGAGCTGCTGGATAAGGGTTACATCCGACTGAGTGTTTTACCCTAGGGAGCACCGGTGTTACTTGTGAAGAAGAAGGATGGGTCGATGTGGATGTGCATCAACTACAGAGAGATCAACAAGGTGATAGTGAAGAATAAATACTCGTTACCTAGAATTAATGATCTGTTTGACCAATTACACGGAACATAAGTCTTTTCTAAGATCGAGCTATGATTCGAGTATCATCAGCTGAAGGTGAAATTGGAGGATGTAACAAAGACAGCTTTTTGAACCTGGTATGGCCATTATGAATTTTTGGTGATGCTGTTTGGCTTGACGAATGCTCCTACCGCATTCATGGACCTAATGAACAGGGTGTTCCACGAGTACCTTGATAAGTTCGTGGTGGTGTTCATCAATGACATTCTGGTCTATTCAAAAATTCCAATAGTGCATGAGATTGATATGAGATTTTTTCTTCAGGTACTCAAAGAGAAGAAGTTATTCGCTAAATTGAAGAAATGCGAGTTCTGGCTAGAATAGGTTGCATTTCTAGGGCATGTAGTGTTTAAGGAAGGAATATCAATGGATCCGAGCAAGGTAGAGGTGGTAGTTGACTGGGCAAGACAGAGAAACATGCATGAGGTTCAGAGTTTCTTGGGTCTGGCCGAGTATTATCACCGATTCGTTGAGGGCTTTCCTAAACTGTCAAGTTCTCTGACACAACATACGAGGAAGAATAGTATATTCTAGTGGACTGGGGAGTGTGAAAAGAGTTTCTAGGGGTTGAAGCAATGCCTTGTCACTGCTCTAGTATTGACCATTCCATTAAGGGCTAATGATTATGTGATTTATAGCGATGCATCCATTAAGGGGCTTGGGTGTGTCTTGATGCAATGGGGAAAGATTATTACTTATGCTTCTCACCAACTCAAGGAGTACGAGAAAAACTACCCTACGTATGATTTGTAGCTAGAAAATGTTGTTTTTGCACTAAAGATCTGGCGGTACTACCTATATGGTGAAAGGTGCGAGACTTTTATGGATCATAAGAGCCTTAGATACTCTTCACCTAGAAGGAGTTGAATATGAGGCAACGCAGATGGCTTGAATTGATTAAAGACTATGCCAGTTTCAATAGTTGTTGTGTAGCATTAGATCATGATGGATTTGGAGAGGTTGGGAGTGGAGTTGGTGGACAAGGATCCACAAGAATTCATTGCCAGTTTAGTTGTTCAACCAACTTTATAGGAGAGAATCAAAGCTACTCAGAAGGAAGATGTAGAGCTGATAGAGGTTATGGAAGGGGTTCAGGATGGTTTAAAGCCAGATTTCAATATCTCTGACGATGGGATATTGAGATTCCATACCAAGATTTGCGTACCAAATGACACTGAGATTAAGAGGATCATTCTTGAAGAGGCACATCGTACTCTCTACACAGTACATCCAGGAAGTACAAAGATGTACAGGGATCTACAAGAATCTTTCTGGTGGTCGAACATGAAAAGAGAGAATTGCTCGTTTCGTAGAGCAGTGCTTGACATGTGAGCAGGTGAAGGCTAAGCACCAGAGGCCAGTGGGACCATTGCAACCACTTCTAATTCCTAAATGGAAGTGGGAGCACATTTCCATGGATTTTGTCGCAGGATTGCCATCGGCGCTTCACGGATAGAATGCAATTTGGGTTGTGGTTGACCGATTGATAAAGACAGCCCATTTCATCCTGATGAAAGTCACTTATTCCATGGATTGGCTGGAAGAGCTATATGTGCTGGAGATTGTACGACTCCACGACATCCCAATTTCTATTGTTTTAGATTAAGACCCACGATTTACCTCTCATTTCTAAAAGAGTTTGTAGGATGCCTTGGGATCGAAGCTCACATTTAGTACCTCGTTTCTCCCGCAGATGGATGGGCAATCCGAGAAGACTATTCAGACTTTAGAGGATATTCTGTGAGAATGTGCACTAAATTTTGGGGACAGTTGGATTCGGTATCTACTGCTCGTGGAGTTTGCGTATAATTATAGTTACCAGACCAGCATAGAGATGGCGCCATATGAGGCTTTGTATGGTCGCTGGTGCCAATCTCCATTGTATTGGGATGAGGTAGGCGAGTGGCACATTTTGGGATTGGAACTGATTTAACAGACCTTTGCAAATGTCGAGCTAAGTAGGGAGAGGATTAGAGTAGCACAGAGTCAACAGAAGAGTTATACGGATCCTCGCCGATGAGAACTAGAGTTCGAGGTATGAGATATGATATTCTTGAAGATTGCCCCAATGAAAGGGGTGATGATATTTGGGAAGAAGAGGAAGCTAAGCCCTTAGTATATTGGGCCATTTGAGATCCTGGAAAGGATAGGTCCGATTGTTTATCAAGTGGCGTTACCCCCAACATTATCCAGAGTTCATAACGTGT
This sequence comes from Malania oleifera, assembly GCF_029873635.1. NCBI lineage: Eukaryota > Viridiplantae > Streptophyta > Magnoliopsida > Santalales > Ximeniaceae > Malania > Malania oleifera. Next base: position 51,571,848 of record NC_080418.1, read on the forward strand.
TTCATGTACCAATGTTAAGGAAGTACGTGCTAGACCCTTCGCACGTGCTAAGTGTTGACCTAATAGGTCATACCCAGTTTTGATTATGACAAATACTCAGGTATTTAATGCCCATCAAGTTTGTGTGCATGTTCATATTAGCAAGATCATTTAATGGCATATGAAGACTCGAAGAATAAATACCCAGATGATTCATTCATTGTAATTTATTTTATGTTCAATTTGGGTCTGTAATAGTAAAATAGGAAAGGGTTGTAATAATTAACTGCGTATAATGCATGTAGGATCTAATAAGCTCAAAGACCTTGGAATAACCCTAGGACATTGCATTTACATGTAAGTTGTCCCCAAAATCACATATAATATCATGGGAATCAATTGAATTTAAACAAGACTTAAAGGGCTAAAAGAATAAGGTTTCGGGTGACCGAACCTTGGTGTTCAAAACACCTTGGTCGACCAAACCGTTGAAAGGTCAAATAGTTGACCTAACTTCGGGCGACCGAACCAAAAAGGACTTGGTCAACAAAACTCATTCGCTTACCTTTTCCACCAACTCGGCGGCACAAACTTTCACATTCAAAACTGCCTCGAGCTACCGAATGCTCAAGTTTGGTAAACTGAACTTGATATTGAGCGATTGAATCATAGACTTTTGGAAAATCATCTCAGTTCAGCAAACTGCTCTATTCCTAGGGCACCTGAACATGAAGAACGTACTTTTTCTCATGTGTCTGTTCGAGCAACCAAACCATAGGTTAGGCACCAGAAACTCTCGGATTGCACAAATTTTTATCATGGTTAAGGGGGGTTAAATAGGGTTAATTTTCGTAAACATTTTTTTAAAACATATTTAATAATATCCTATGTATCCCCAACAATTATAATTTTAACCTCCTCTATATATAGGGGTTCATTTGCTTGGATTAGCACCTAATTAGTGCATTGATTAAGCAAAAAATCCTTTGAAATTTCCTAAGCCTTATTTCTTCATACAAACCCTATACACTCATATACTACCATTCTTTTGAGAAATCAAGCCTTGTGAGTGTTTATTAATTGTTCTAGTGTGCTAAAAACCCTCATTGGTTTATTGCATATTTGATTTTTGGATTGAGGGTTTAGCTAGGTTTTTCCACCAATTTTATTTAATAAATCTTGGTGTGGGAAAAACTTTATAGCTAAATGAGTCTTTGCATTATTATTGCAAGACTCATTGAGCTTATATTTTTGAATATCTCTTTGTGCTTTGATATTGAGAAAATATTTTTGAGATATTCTGATTAATCCTGGTACAAATCTTTGAAACCCTAATTGTGATTGAAATTTTCATCTTTACATAGTTTCAAAGATTAGCTTGTTGATACACTCTTGTGCTTAAATTGAGATAGTTATTACCATGAGTGTTGATTGCACATATACACCATTGAGCTTATTGTTCTTACATTATTGGTGTGCTTTGATTATTACTGGTACAAATCTACTTGATTGAGAAGCATAATATTTGTACGCAAATTGTATTGTGATTCTATTGTATTCTAGGCGTGGCCTAAGGGGGCAGTAATCCAGCCCAGAAGGATTGGTTGTAAAGGTTGAGGTCAGCCCTGTGCTAATTAACCTGGTTGTATTTAGGTGCCACTCCACCCTTTAAGTGAGCTTTAGTGTAATCTTTGTACTGTTGAGCCAAGGCGGGGACATAGGCAGTTTGCCGAACCTCGATAACAAATCTGGTGTCATCTCTCCTTACTATTTTATTGTGCATGCTTAATTAGATTACTTGTGTAGTTTAATTTTCCCTGAATATACATTGATTTATTTTATCCACACTAGATTGACCTTAGGTTTGTGTAATATTGCTGCCAGTTGATCGACCTAGGGGATTAATTTTTAAAATACCAATTCACCCCCTTCTATGGATTACAGTAAAGCTAACAATTGGTATTAGAGCCTAGTAGCTTAGACTTAATAGTCATTTTGCAAAAGATCTAGAAGACTCATAACACTGTAACCCTTTTCCCTGAGGGACCCTCTCCCACATACCCTATGATTTTTAGTGGTGTCAATTAGACCTTTAGGAAACAGAAGACGCACATCTATCTTCAGAATATTGAATGGAAGATGTGGAGGGTTTTCTCTAAGGGAAACTATGTTCCTATGAAAACTGAAGGTGAGACTAAAGTTCCTAAGATTAAAGAGTTATATATTGATGATGATATGAAAGCTCTTAGTATAAAGGTTACTGCCATGAATAATCTATATTGTGGTCATGATGTTAATGAATTTAGTAGAGTTATGGCATGTTCTTCTACTAAAGAAATATGGGATAAGTTAGAGGTCACCTATGAGGGTACTAGAGATGTAAAAGATAGTAGGATTGTAATGTTGACCAGCGAGTATGAAGCATTTAAGATGAATACGTGTAAGTTCATTCAGAGCATGTACACTAGATTCACACACATCATTAATTCATTGTATACATTAGCTAAGACTGATCCTACTTATGAGATGATTAGGAAAGTCCTTAGGGGTTTGCCTCCTATTTGGGAAGTAAAAGCTACGACCATATCTGAGGGTAGAGCCCTTAAGGCTATGTCACTAGATGAATTGATAGGTTCACTTATCACCTATAAGTTAGCTATTAATGAGAGACTAAATGAGCAAAATAGGATGAGAAAAGTGACTACATTAAAAATGTCTACTAATACATCTAGTGAGTGCAGTGATCCTGAATCTGGAGATGACATGACTATGCTCGCTAGGAAATTCAGCAGGTTCTTCAGAGAGAATAGCAGACCATATAGAAAGTTTAGAGATTCAGTATCTGAGAAGGGAGAATCTACCAAAAGAAAAGAAAAATCGAACGCTCCCATGTGCTACAATTGCAACAAAGTCGGGCATATCAAACCTAATTGCCCGTTGCTGAAAAAGGAGTCTAAGAAAAAGAAGAAAGCCATGAAAGCAAGTACCTTATTTTATAGACAAAATAGTAGCGATTCAGATTTAGATTGCAGCGACTCTGAGATTGCTAACTTGTGCTTGATGGCATAGGATGATGAGGTATTGTCTTCTTGTTCCTTATCTTCATATTATTCTAATGATGAATGTGATTCTAATAGCATGCCTACTTTTAAAGGATTGCAATATGAATATATTCGTGTATATAAATTGTTAAATAAAATGACCAAGGAGAATGATGTTTTGAAAAAGAAACGTGAAAATTGGTCAAAACTGTTTGAAATTGCAAAGAACTCTCATGCCTCAATTCTTAAATAAAAATATTTAAAAATTGCCGAACTTGAGAGAAATTGGAGGTTAGCTCCAAAATTGTTTTTAAATTTACTGAGGGCCAACACAATTTTGAAAAAAACTACTTGGAGCCTAAAGAAACTCTCTTAGCAAAGAAGGTCTTGGATTTAGTAGTGTTGAAAATGTAAAACGACCTAATCTTTATTTGGACATTTTACTTGAGAATCAAAATCCTAAATTCCGCCTAAAGATCCTCGGTGTCAAATGATATATTTTAAATGTAAACAAATTGGTCATATTCAGTTTGACTGTCCACTTAGAAATAGACATGTAAAGGTTAAAAGGGTGTGGAGAGTCAAAGGTGATCCAGGCACTAACCCCTATGGACCCAATAGAATTTGGGGACCAACGTCAGTTACTTAGATTTTCTTGCAGGTGTGCTTGAGATCGTCCTCATCCAAGGACAAGTGATGGTTTTAAACATAATTTGTTGAGTATTAGCATATTGTGTGATAAAGGATATAAAGTATCTTTTGAAAATGATAAATGCATAGTTAAAAACAAATATAATAATAAAGTACTTTTACTACTGAACATCACGAAAATGTGTACACAACTAGCTTTGATAATTTAGATTCTCAACAAGTCACATGTCTTTCTGCAATAAATGAAACTAGTTGGTTGTGGCATAGACACTTAGGACATGCTAGTATGGATATGTTGTCAAAACTTGTCAAAAAGGACTTAGTTAAAGGCTTGCCAAAAACACATTTTGTAAAAGATAAAATTTTTGATGCATGTCAAATGGGTAAGCAAACAAAATGAAGTTTTAAGAAAAAGAAGTTCATATCTACCACTAGACCACTTCAAATGCTACACTTAGATTTATTTGGTCCTAATCAAGTTCAAAATCTAGGTGGAAAATTATATGCCTTTGTTATTGTGGATGATTACTCTAGGTTCACATGGGTGTTTCTCTCTCACAAAATGAATCATGTGAACAATTCATTGAACTATGTAGAAGAATTCAAAATGAAAAAGGTTACAAAATCACACACATAAGAAGTGATAGGAGAACTAAATTCAAAAATGATGGCAAAGAAAACTATTGTGACCTAGAGGGCATTTCACATAATTTTTCTACACCTAAGACCCCACAACAAAACAAAATTGTAGAAAGAAAGAATAGGTCCTTGCAAGAGATGAGTAGGACAATGTTAAATGAACATAAATTACCCAAATATTTCTGGCCAGAAGTTATGAATACTGCATGTTATGTCATGAATAGAGTGTTAATCATGCCTTCACTTAATAAGACTCCATATGAATTATGGAACAACCATAGACCTAATATTTCTTATTTTCATGTTTTTGGTTGTAAATGCTTTGTACTTAGAGATAATGAGCACCTAGGGAAATTTGACTCTAAATCTAATGAAGGTATTTTCCTAGGTTATTCACTTAACAGTAAAGCATATAGAGTTTTTAATAAAAGAACATTAACTATTGTTGAATCTATTCATGTTGTGTTTGATGAATCTAATCCGATTTTTAAAAGAGATGATGAAGATGATATTGATATTAGAAAAAGTTTAGATAAGCTATCTATTGAAAATAATGTGGATATCAATTTAGAAGCAAATGATAAATCAATTGAAAATGATAAAGGTTCAAGGGCTGCCTAAGGATTGGAAATTCATTAGGAACCACCCTTTAGATCAAATCATAGGTGAACCATGACGTGATGTAGCCACCTGATCTTCCTTAAGAAATTTAGCTAGTCATTTTGCATTCTTATCTCAGGAAGAGCCCAAAAATATTAAGGAAGCCATAAGAGATGAGTCTTGGGTAATGTTTAAGCAGGAAGAGCTTAATCGATTTGAAAGAAACAAAGTTTAGATCCTTGTTCTTAGGCCTAATGATCATACCGTTATTGGAGGTAAATGGGTATATAGAAATAAAAAGGATGAAAATGGGGTAGTAACTAGAAATAAAGTTAGACTAATTGCCCAGGGATATAATCAAGAAAAAGGGATAGATTTTGAGGAAACCTATGCTTCCGTAACTAGAATGGAGGTCATTCGTATGTTGCTCGCTTATGCCACTTTTAAAAACTTTAAATTGTATCAAATGGATGTTAAAAATGCATTCTTAAATGGTTATATAAATGAAGAAGTGTATGTAGAACAACCTCCCAGTTTTGAAAATCATAAATATTCTAATCATGTATACAAGTTGTCTAAAGCCTTGTATGGATTGAAACAATCTCCTAGAGCTTGGTATGAGAGGATTAGTTGTTTTCTCTTAGAAAATGGGTTTACCCGAGGTAAAATTGACACTACACTTTTCATTAAATCTAAAAATGATGATATGCTCATTGTTCAATTTTATGTTGATGATATTATTTTTGGAGCAACTAATGATGATTTATGTAATGAGTTTTCCAAATGCATGTAAGTGAATTCGAAATGAGCATGATGGCTGAACTGAGTTTTTTCTTAAGACCTCAAATTAAATAGGCTAAACATGGAACATTTATATGCCAATCTAAATATGTTAGGGACTTGCTCCAGAAATTTAATATGGAAAATGGTAAAATTATTGGTACCCCTATGAGTTCTTCCACAAAACTTAATAAAGATGAGCAAGACATCTCTGTTGATGTGAAACTATATAGTGGCATGATAGGTAGCCTCCTATACCTTACTGCTAGTCGTCCTGATATCATGTTTAGTGTGTATATATGTGCTAGGTTTCAGGCTGCTCCTAAGGAATCTCATCTATTAGCATTCAAAAGAATTCTTAGGTACCTAGTTGGTACTGTCGAAATAGGCTTATGGTACCCTAAGCATATGACATTTGAGATTGTTAGTTATATTGATGTTGACTTTGTCGGTAGTAAGGTTGATAGGAAAAGTACTAGAGAAACTTGTTACTATTTAGGAAAATTTCTGGTTTCTTGGTTCTGCAAGAAACAAAACTCAGTTGCCTTAAGAGAAATGAAATGAAGGAGCCATCTATTGAAAAAATCAATTTGAAAATGAAGTTAATGAACTACCTAAAGAATGGAGGTACATAAAGAATCACCTAATTGATCAAATAATAGATGAACCATCCCGTGGAGTAGCCACTTGATCCTCACTTAGAAATATGATTAGTCATTGTGCATTTCTATCTCAAGAAGAACCTAAGAATGTGAGTGAAGCAATTGAGGATGAATTGTGGGTAATGTCTATGCAAGAAGAGTTAAACTAGTTTGAGAGAAATAAAGTATGGAAATTAGTTCCTAGACCTGAGGATAAAACAGTTATTCAAACAAAATGGATATATAAGAACAAGAAAGATGAACATGGGATAGTTGTGAGAAATAAAGCAAGACTAGTAGCTCTGGGATATAACTAGAAAGAAGGAATAGACTTTAAGGAAACCTTTGCACCTGTAGTTAGAATGGAAGTCATTTGTATGTTGTTAGCTTATGTTGCTTTTAAGGATTTCAAACTATATCAAATGGAAATCAAAAACACATTTTTAAATGGCTACATAAGTGAAGAGGTATATGTAGAACAACCCCTAGGTTTTGAAAACCGTAAATATCCAAAACATGTTTATGGACTAATTAAAGCCTGGTACGGTTTAGAGCAAGCTCCAAGAGCTTGGTATGAAAGGCTAAGTAGTTTTCTATTGGATAATGGATTTATTAGAGGAGAGATAGACACAACAATATTCATAAAAATCGAAGAATGAAAACATGCTCCTAGTTCAAGTATACGTAGATGATATCATTTTTGGAGCAACAAATGAAGAATTGTGCAATGAGTTTGCAAGTACTATGCAAAACGAATTTGACATGATCATGATGGGTGAACTAAATTTCTTCCTAGGACTTCAAATCAAACAAGCAAAACATGGAATTTTTATAAATCCATCGAAGTACGTTAGAGACTTACTCAAAAGGTTTAATATGGAAGATGAAAAAAATACTAAGGACAACTATGAGCTCTTCCTTGAAATTAGAAAAAGACAAACAAGGTATACTAGTAGATGTCAAGCTCTATCATGGGATGATTGGCAGCTTACTATATCTGACTGCCAGCACGCTTGGCATAGTGTTTAGTGTATGTTTGTGCATAAGATTTCAGGCTGCACCTAAAGAGTCACATTTATTAGCTGTCAAACGAATACATAGATACTTGATAGGAACCGTGGAACTTGGATTATGGTATCCTAAGTATACATCCTTTGAGATTGTTAGCTATTCCGATGTTGATTTTTCCGAAAGTAAAGTAGATAGAAAAAGTACTAGCGGCACATGTCATTTCCTAGGACATTCATTAGTATCTTGGTTTTCAAAGAAGCAAAATTCAGTTGCTCTGTCCACAGCCAAGGCTGAGTACGTAGAAACTGGAAGCTGTTGTGCTCAAACGCTATGCATGAAGCGACAACATATGGATTTTTGATTAAGTTACGATACAATTCCTATAAGGTGTGACAATACTAGTGTAATAAACATCTTAAAGAACCCCATATCATATTCACAAACTAAATACATAGAAATTAGACATTATTTTCTTCGTGACCATGTGCAAAAAGGAGATGTGACACTTGAGTTTGTATGCACAGATGAACAATGGGTAGACATATTCACGAAACCACTTGAGAAGGATAGGTTTATCAAAATTAGATGTGAATTAGGTTTGATGCATAGTCGAGACATTGCCTAGAATTATATTAGATTACATAATTCAGGGGGAGCAACATCAATTAATATTCACAATTGGTTAGAAATTTCAAATTTGGCTCATTTGTTCACATTTGGTATTAAACTCATAGCATAATGATTGCATGTTAAATGACACATGTTGTTGACTCTATGAGTCTAATCCGGTTTTGATAATGACAAATCACTTGATATTTGATCAGTGCATTGAGATTGTGAACAGGAACAATATTTAGCATGCACGGAAAGATAACAAGTCACGGAAGTCATGAAGATTAAAGCATGCACATCTTAGAAAAATCCATGGAACTAAAAGAGTTGAAGAATGAAGAAGCAAGCGGTAAGTTCAAGAACGCCATGGGAATGGGTGCTTAGAATTAATGTATTCACATTTTTCATATGATTTAATTTGAGGCTCAAATAGACTGATCTTAGGACTCATTCATCTCATGAACATCATTAGGGGTTATTCATAGACTTAGAGATATTTTTAAAACCCCGGAAAATGTTTTATAAAAGAGCCAAGAAAGAGAGCAAAGTAGAATTTTTAAACTAGAAAGAAAAAATCCAGGAAATGGTCAGTTCAGAAGACTGAACTCAACGTTCGGTTGTCTGAAGATTGAACTTCAGAAGACCGAAGATAAGTTCAGTCGTCTAAAGAATTTCTTCAGAAGACCGAAGATTAAGTTCAGTCGTTTGAAGAATTTATGGTGAAACACAGTACCTAGCAGAAGCACCTCAGAAGACTGAACTCAGACTTCAGTCGCATGAACCCAACACTTCAGAAGACTGAACCCCAGCTTTAGTTGTCTGACCCTATGTCTAGGTTAATTTTTTCTAAACTCTAAGGAACTTTAGTCGTCTGGGCCTTTAACCTCAGCCCTCTGAACCTGCGGGAAAGTTTAAAAATTTAATTTTTTAATGAGAGAAAACACGAGTTAATTTTTGATCCAATGGCTAAGATTCATTCTAAGGGCAAGATACCTATATAATGAACATCTAAACCCTAGTTCCTGTAGAGAAGAGTAGAGAAGAGAAGAGAACAAACCTTTGGCATACGATTGAAGAGATTGCACGTTTAGCACAACTTTGAACACACTACTGAAACCTTTGCCTGGGATTTCAAAGTTCTTATGTCGAATTTGAGCTAAGGCTATCTCGTTTTTTTCAAAAGGCAATCTAGTTGTCATTATGAATCATTTTGGTATTGAGGTTTGGTAAATCGATTTTCACGTTAATATTTCTTCTCATAAAGTTCTTCATATAAAATGATTTTCTAGTTGACATATATTTTTCAAAGATCTTTTCATCTCAAAATTTATTATATAATATAAGCTAAGTGATTGATCTTGAGTGTACTTATAGATTATTTTGATAAAATCAATACTTGAGAAAGGTTTTTCCCATTGGTTAAATAGTTTTGATTCATGTGTGTATTTAGTTAATGGCTTTATATTTTAGATATATTAAAAACACTTGATTAAATTACCTTAGTGTTCAGAAATATTTATTTTATTGAGGCATATTTTGTGGAAATATTTAAATTCAGTTTTTGATCTTTGGAAATCATATTATATAAATATATAAATATATATATATATATATATATATTTGCATATTATAAAGATCGTATTGTGATTGAATATTTGATAGAAAGCTTTTTGATTTTAATCGATATAATATCCAAGAAAAACTTTTGATAAGTTCACATTTGACATTCGTGCATTGAATAAGTTGAACTAGAACCCTAATTTCTCCAAAGCCTTTACTATATATCTTTATTTTGAGAGATATGAGAAAAATGGAAATTGTGTGTTGAAGCATATCATTCAGTCAATGATTGTATCGTTTCATACATACCAAGCTTCAAGTTTCATCATATGGATATGTGTTAGAAATTTCAATTGTACTCACTAGCTTTGTTAGAAGTGAATCTTGAGTTGTTTTGCATATTTGAAATTGTAATTGTAATTATGAACCGGGTGAGGAGGAAGCTATGCCTCTTGTAAGCAGTGGATGTAAAGGAAGCTCCGTCCCTATTTAAGTAGTAGGGATTTTAGTGGAATCCTTGAGTGGGTTGCTCAAGGCAAGGACGTAGGCCGGGTTGGCTGAACCTTGTAAAATTGTGTTTTTCTTCTCTTTTCCCATATCTTTTTATTTTCTGTACTGCATTTGTGTGTATGTTGAATAACCTCACATGCACTTAATTGGGTAAAAAGAACTCATTGATAAAATAAATTTAAATCAGCCTAAAATTCCTGCATTTAATTTGTTAAACATAGAAATCGAGATCAAGTGGAAAATAATTTGAAAGAGTTCAAAATAACCCAATTCACCTCCCCTCTTGGGACTACACCTAAATCAACACATGTTGATCCTCACATAAACCTTTGAACATTAATGACTGCTTTTCTTATCCATGACTATGTAATTTGACACACTGTGTATGTTACATTGAAATTTAATTCAACAACACAGTTTTGCATTAGCAAGGGGGAGAAGTAAATTGAATAACACAGGGAGACATATTTCAAAGTACAATTTTGAAATATAAAGGTTGCATATTCTTTTTAAAGATTAGGTATAAGTTTGTGAGAACATTTTTGTTATATACCTTTTTGTTGATGTCAAAAGGGGGAGAAAAATATAAGGTTATAGCAAAAATAGTTAGCAAAAATTGCTACAAAATTTTTTTTAATGCAAGGTGATAAAAGTACATAAGTACATGAGTTATACGTGCAAAACTATTGCCTATTTTACATTGTGTTGAATTTTTTATTGTGCATTATTTGAGGGGGAGCCTTGTTAGGTGTATCCCATTTTCTATTTTGCTCGTGTATTTGTCATTATCAAAAAGGGGGAGATTGTTGACTTTATGAGTCCAATCTTTAAAAGAATGGGACTTTAGTTGTCCCAGTTGTCTAAGCTGGGACTTTAAAAGACTGAACCCATAGTTCAGTCGTCTGACCCTGTGTCCAGACTATAATTTTCAGTGCTTTAAGGAACATCAGACGACTGAACCCGAACGCTCTGTCTCTGAACTTGGAGAAACTTTAAAAATCCGAGCTTTAGCGAGAAAACACGTGGGTTATACACTTAATCAACTTGATCCAATGGTCAAGACTTAACCTAAGGCTGAGATTACTTATAAAAACAACCTCTAAACCCTAGTGCTTCACTTTTGGCATATAATTGGGAGCCTTGAACGTATACACAATTTTGAAAAGCATTGAACACATTGTTAAGCTCTTGCCTGCGATTTCAAAGTATTTACATCATATCTAAACTTGGGCTACATTGATTTTCAAAAAAAGTTCCAGTGAATATTGTGCAAACAACTTGGGTATTGAGGTTTGGTGATCAAACTAATTGGTTGCTTATTCTTGAAGATTTTTTCATCTCACAAACTTATTTTTGAATATTCATTTTAAGAGATTGATCTTGAGTTACTAATTATATATACTTTTGTGAAAGATCACTACTTGAGAAAAGTTTTTGTTTAAAACCAAAATCTTGAAGAAAGTTTTAAATATATCTTCATTCAAAGATTTGCTATTTGATTAGTCTAAGAATCATTTGATTGCAAATACTAAGAGCTTTTAAATACATATTTTTGAGGAATATTATTTTTGTAACATAGTGTTTAAATCTTTGCAATATTCAAAGTTGTATATTTATTCAAAGATTCAACTTTACAAATAATTGATAGCAAGAACATAGATCTGCGCATTAATAAAGATTATTTTTGAAAGGATCTTATTTTCTAATCTTGTGTAAAGTATTCTAAAATTGAACCATACATTTCTCCAAAGCATTTATTTATAAAATCATTTTTGGTAGATATTGATTTGTGAAACATATCATTCATATAATTAATTTATCGTTACATACATACTGATCTTCAAGTTGTATCATATGGATATGTGTTAGGATTTCTATTGTACTAACTAGCCTAGTTGGAAGCAATATTAAGCTTTGAAGAATTGTAATTCTATAGTGTAGTCATGGTTTGGGTTGTGAATTGGGAAGGAGGAAGCTATGCCTCTTGTAAGAAGCGGAGTAGGAGGAAGTTGTGCCTCTTGTAAGCAGCGGATTGTAAAGGAAGCTCCGTCCTGGTTAAAGGAGCAGGGATTTAGTGGAATCCTTGAGTGGGTTGCTCAAGGCGAGGACGTAGGCCTGGTTGACTGAATCTCGTAAAATCATGTTTGCCTTCTCTTTTCCCTTAACGTTTTAATTTCTGTTTGCATTTCATTATCAGCTTTAGCATGTTTGTATGTTGATTAATATTACATGCACTTGAAAATTAATTGGGTATAATTAAATTTAGTGAAATAATAATTTGAACTAATTTCAAGCTCCTGTGATTATTTTGTTAAATATTGAAATAGGGATCAAGTGGTAAAATAAACTTAAATAATTTTGAAATACCCAATTCACCGCCCTCTTGGCATAATGCCCTAATTCACGATATTTATATGAACATGATATGGTACACTAAAACTCATTTGTCACACCCTGATAATAATTTATTCCTACTTACTGAGAGGTGTCTCACCCTAAAGATCTTAAACATTTTAGGAAATCCGGGTTGCCAAGTGGAGCGAGCTCCAAAATAGAGGAGAAGTAGATTACTATAGTCAAGGTATGTTTTTATTTTGGGACTTGGGGGTATGTTTGTATAATCCTTGGGATATTTGATGAATTTTTTTGGGGGGTTTGTATGTATATTTTTTGAGTTTTTAGTACTCTGGTATCGTATATAAAGTGTAGGTGTATTATATTTTCGGCAACACAATTAGAATGTGAATATGGAGAGGTGGATCCCTAGTACCCCACATTGGGCCCGGGTTGTTTGGTTGATTATTAATAGGGTATCAGAGGTATATGACTATTTAAAATAAAAACAATAAAAAATAAATTTAAAAAAAAACAACAACAAAAACAGGGCATTACAATTTGGTATCTAATCCTAAGTTGTTAGGTTCTGCAGACTTAAGCAGATACAATACTAGAGTATAGGAATGAATCTTGATGAGGGTAGAAAATGGGTAGAATAAGAATCTAGCAAGTCATTATTGGAAGCTAAATAGAATCTTGGGTTTTGGTTTTGAAGCCTAGAAGTGGAAATCCATTGACGGTCTTTTGTGATTTTCCCACGACGACGGTTTCAAGAAAATTATGGCAAACCATTGACGGTTTCGCTTCTGAGTAGAGAGATTGAGACTTAGGATGTTAGTGGGTGGAAAAAAGCCAAAAATTTTGTGGATGTTCCATTGTTTTCTTAGATTGATAATGGTGCTCCTCACGTTAAGAAATTAGAATTCTAAAATTATTTTTGTTCTATTTTCAAGATGGACCCTAGAAATAGCAACGCTTATGCTAGAAATGGTGATGATGCGGGGCCTTCTAGTATGGGAGGTAGTGATTTTGATGTAGTCCTACGTAGTGTTGCTCAGTAGATGATGGTTGAGATAGCGTAGAGTTCTAGGGAGCAAGGTCACTTGCTAGTGAATCAGGGCTACACTATAGAGAAGTTCACCCAGATGAATCCTCTGACCTTTTCAAGAAGTGCAGACCCAATTATGGCAGAGAATTAGATATAGGAGATTGAAAAGATCCTGACAGTACTACACTACACCGACGAGCAGAGAGTTCTGTATGCCACCTTTAGACTGGTAGGGGAGGCTGAGCATTGGTGGTCTGTAGTAAGGCTCCTAGAGGAGCATAGACCTGTACCAATAGCCCTAACTTGGGAAAGGTTTAAGGAGATCTTTTTCAACCGCTACTTCCTCACCTCTTTTAGAGATGCAAAGATGGAGGAGTTTTTGACTCTGACTTGTGGAGCTATCTCGTTTCGCCCCATTCATGATACCAGATGAGTTCGAGAAGGCTTAGAGATTCGAAAGAGGGCTAAGACATGAGATGTATGAGCATGTGGCGATTCTACAAATATGAGATTTTTCTAAGCTGGTGGATAAAGTCATCGTTGTCGAAGTTAGTCAATAGAGGGGTATAAGAGGACAGAGTCAGAGGAAGAGGCCTATGCCTCCTAGTTTTCGAGTGAGAACTAGTCAGGGCTAGTGGAGGAGACATGATGTGGGCTAGCGACAGGTAAGGGGACATCGTGTTCCTCAGAGCAATCCAACACCTCCTAATTGCCCTCGATGTTATTAAAGACATTCAGGAGAGTGTCGGGCGAGGGTAGTCACCTGCTACCGATGCAGATGGCTGGGCCATATGGCATAGGATTGTCATGCACCCCTGAGCTATGTGCCTACTCTCAGATTGTACCAAGGAAATTACCCAGCACCTTGAGATGACCAACAGAGAAATACCACCCCGGTGCGGGTCTTTGTACTATCCCTAGGAGACGCAGAGGCAGCAAGCGATGTGGTGACAAGTATTATTTATGTTTTGTTATATATTTGATTCAGGGGTGACACATTCCTTTGTGGCTCGGGAGTTCGTTATATTGTGTGGGATAAAAGCTCAAACACTAGATGTTAGTTTATTAGTGGCTACACCGACGAGGACTGTAGTGTTGTGTAGGAGAGTAATCAAAGATTGTCCAATTAGTATTCAGGGGAGGTCATTGCCAGTTAACTTGGTAATCCTAGACATGTAGGGATTTGAGGTAATTTTGGGAATTGACTGGTTAGCTGCTAACTATGCTAGTATCAACTGCCATAAGAAATAAGTAGTATTCTAACCTCCAAGAGAGCAGGAGTATTGATTTATGGGGACATGTGTGCACTCCCCACCATAGATATTATTGGCTATTCAGGCGAGGAGGTTGCTGTTGGTGGGATGCCAAGGGTACCTGCCCTGTGTAAAGGAATCGCTGGAAGGGGAATCTAGGTTGGAAGATATTTCGATAGTGAAAGATTTTTCTGATGTGTTTCAGGAGGATTTGTCGGGACTACCTCTTGATCGTGAAATCAAGTTTGCTATCAAACTATCGCCGAAAATAACGCTGATTTCTAAAGCGCCATGCACAATGGTTCTAGAGGAATTGAAAGAGTTGAAAGAGTAGATACAGGAATTGCTGGACAAGGGGTTCATCAGGCCTAGATTGTCACCCTGGGGAGTGCCAGTATTGTTTGTGAAAAAGAAATATGGGTCGATGAGAATGTGCATCAACTACAGAGAAATCAATAAAGTGACAATTAAGAATAAATACCCGCTTCCCTGCATCGATGACTTGTTTGATTAGCTTCAGGGGACACAAACTTTCTCCAAGATTGTTCTACGATCCGAGCACCATCAAGTGAAGGTTAAGGCAGAGGATGTTCAAACAACGTTCTGAACTTGGTATGGCCATTATGAAATCTTGGTTATGCCGTTTGGACTAGCGAATGATCCTGTTATTTTCATGGATCTAATGAATAGAGTCTTCTATCGGTACCTGGATCATTTTGTTGTGATTTTTATTGAGATATTCTGGTGTATTCAAGGAGCCCTAAGGAGCACGAGGATCATCTGAGGATAGTTCTTCGAATACTGAGAGAAAGGAAACTGTATGCTAAATTCAAGAAGTGTGAGTTCTGATTGGAACAAGTTACATTCCTCAGGCATGTTATATCCAAGGGTGGCATTTCTATGGATTCGAGCAAAATTGAGGTAGTAGTGGACTGGAAAACGCAAAAAAATGTGTAGGAAATCACGAGTTTCTTGGTATTGGCAGGATACTATCGCTAGTTTGTAGAAGGATTATCTAAATTGTCAGGTCCTTTGACAAAATTGACTAGGAAAAGTGTGAAGTTTGATTAGATCGATGAGTGTGAACAAATTTTTCGGGAGTTAAAGCAGAGAATTATCACTGCATCGATTTTGACAATACCTTCGGAAGAAGAAGGTTTTGTAATTTACAGTGATGCGTCACGCAAAGGGCTCGATTGTGTTCTAATGCAACAGAGGAAAGTGGTAGCTTATGCTTCCCAACAGCTTAAAGAGTATGAGAAGAACTACCCTACACATGATTAAGAATTGGCAGCAGTGGTATATGCATTAAATATTTTGAGACACTATTTGTATGGCGGTAGGTGTGAGATCTTCACAAACCACCAGAGGCTTAAATACATTTTAATGCAAAAAGGAGTTGACAATGAGGTAGAGGAGGTGGTTGGAATTGATTAAAAATTATGATTGCACCATCAGTTACTACCTTAGGAAAGCTAATGTGGTAACTGATGCTTTGAGCCGTAAATCAAGGAATGCCTTAGTGTCAACAATAGTGATTCAACATCCAATCTAGATGGTTTTAGAAAGGCTGGGTGTGGACTTGGTAGAAGGGAATCACTAGACACTTATTGCCAATCTGGTGCTTCAGCCAACTTTACTGGATAGATTTAAGATTGCTAATATGCAAGATGCAGAATTGGTACAGATCAGGGATAAAGTGTAGAATGGTTAGGGAGCAGAGTTTAATATCTTAGAGGATGGAGCTTTAAGGTTCCATACCAGACTTTGCGTAATTGCTGATGTTGAGATCAAAAGAATTATTCTAGAGGAAGCAAATTGAACCCTTTATACAGTGCACCCTAGAAGCACTAAGATGCACAAGGATCTATGGGAGTCTTTTTGGTGGAGTAATAAGAAGAAAGAAATCGCTGAATATGTGGAGCAGTATTTGACATGTCGACACGTGAAAGCTGAGCATTAGAGATAGGCAGGGTCGTTGCAGCCACTTCACATCCCCGGATGGAAGTGGAAGCACATTTCGATGGATTTCGTCACAGGGTTACCGCTGGCACTTCATGGACAGGATTCCATATGGGTAGTCGTTTATTGATTAACAAAGACTACCCACTTTCTTCCCATCAGAGTTAACTACTCCATGAGTAGATTAGTAGAGTTGTACATACAAGAGATAGTTAGGCTACATGGCATGTGAGTGTCCATAGTTTTGGATTGAGACCCATGGTTCACATCTCAATTTTGGAAGAGTTTGCAAAGATCCATGGGTTCTCAGCTGACGTTTAGCACAATATTTCATCCTTAAACTGATGGGCAGATAGAGAGGACCACACAAATACTAGAGGATATGTTGCAAGCTTGTGTGCAGTTAGATATAGTTTTTACCACTAGTTGAATTTACTTATAATAATAGTTACCAAGCCAGCATTGGGATGACACCATGTGAAGCATTGTATGGCCGGAGGTGCCGATCTTTGTTATATTGGGATGAAATTGGTGAAATTAGATATTAGGGCCAGATATATTTCAGTAGACTTCAGAAAAGATCAAACTTATCCGAGACAGGATCAAAATAGCTCAGAGTCACTAGAATAGTTATGCTGACACCTGCCAATGAGAGCTGGAGTTTGGTGCAGGAGACCATGTATTTTTGAAAGTTACACTGATGAGAGGAGTGATGGGATTTGAGAAAAAGGGTAAACTGAGCCCTAGGTTTATTGGACTATTTGAGATATTGGAAAGAGTGGGCCTAGTTGCCTATAGGTTAGCATTACCATCGGTTCTATCCAGAATTCATGATGTATTCCACATATCTATGTTGAGGAAGTATGTCCCAGATTCATCACATGTAATCAGTTATGAGGCACTAAAACTTAGAGATACCCTGTCATATGAAGAAGTGCCAATGCAGATTCTGAATCGAAAAGAACAAGAACTACGTACTAAAAAAATCTCACTAGTAAAAGTGCTCTGGTGCAATTATGCAGTAGAAGAAGTTTCATGGGAATTAGAGGAAAAGATGCGCTAGAGATATCCACACTTGTTTAGTGGAACCCAAAGATAGACTAGTAAGAATAAAAGTAAATGACAATGTACGTCTCTTGACTTATACAATATAGGGTAGTTAGTATTTTTGGTTTTAGATTATAAATGGTTTTGGGAGAATTTTTGTTTATGTGATTGATTGTAATCTCCTAGGACCTTATTATAACTATGATATTCCTCCATCACAAGTGAGAGTTATTAATAAATTTGGGTTGGGGCCATTATGTGGGTGGTCGTAGGCTCTTTCTAGAGTCGGATAAACATTCTAGTGATTCCTAGAGGAAGTTGAGATGAATGTAAGTTAGCGAATTCTTAGAGGAAGTTGAGAATGTAGTGATTTAAAAAAATATAAAAAATAAAAAATAAAATAAAATTAACTTCCTTAAGGAAGTATCCTGAGAATTGTAAACACCCCCTCATCCGTAGACTCTCTCTTCCCTTTCAAATAATTCAATTTCTCTCTCCTCACTCACTCACTCTCACTCTCACTCTCACTCTCACTCTCTCTCTCTCTCTCTCTCTCTCTCTCTCTCTCTCTCTCTCTCTCTTCATTCTCTCTTTAAGATTTTTCCCCACCTGTAAGCCGAATTGAAAAACAAACACCACCACAAAGTCCTAACTTCGGTCCTCGTCCTTTTAATCGAAGCATATTTTTGATTTTGTGATCCAAGGCACCACTTGAAGGCTAAGGTGAGGAGTACAAATTATGTTTTTTGTTTTAAAAATTTAATCAATTAAATTTTAATATTTAATTATTAAATTGTAGTATTTGATTATATCATATTTTTGGGAATATTTTGGGATTAAGTTAAATTGTAGGGAATTAATTAAAATAGATTTTGGGAATGTTTGGGATTGAGTTAAATTGCAGGGATATGATTAAATTAGATTTTTTAGAATATTTTTGAATTAGATTAAACTACGGGCTTTTGATCATATTAGTGTTTTTAAATATGTTAGAAATTAAATTTAAATATAGGAAGTGGATCATACCCGTGTTTCTTTAAAATTTAATCAGTTAATGGGAGCGTGTGAGCTTATGGATGTTAGGATAATAGTTATTTCGAGGTTGAGCTGATTAAACTAGGGTATGTGAATACAGGGATTTGTGCGAACGCCACAAGCACTACTTTAGGATCCTTGCGTGCATTTCTCTAAGAATCAGGTAAAGGGAATAAATTATGTCAAGAATTTTTAGAAATTAATTTAAAGTAGGATATGAATATATATTATATATAATTTTCTGGCTTATCAGGAATATGAAAATAATGGCTTTAAATTATTATATGTTTTTCGAGACAAGTATTATGTTATGAAATATAACTAAAAATCTATGTGGCATGAGGTAAGGTTTTGATTACTTAAAAAAAAAAAAATATGTGAAAATATTATATGATGAAATGTGATTTATATTGAGATATGATTTATACAAAAATGATGATATGATATATATATATATATATATATATATATATAGACATGTTTTACACGAATATGATGATATGAGTATATACAGATATGCTTTATACAGATATGATGAAACGAGTTTTATATATACATGTTTTTATCAGATATGATGGTATGTGATGTATATAGACGTGATGGTTTTATGCTAATAGATATGATGAAAAACCATGAGTTACAGACGAGATGTGTTACATACACGTGGATACTCATGAGCTTAAACATGTTTATGAGAAATGAAAGCTTTTTGAAATATATTATTATGTATATTGAGTAGTGAAAATGAGAACCCGATTTATTAATGATATGAGAGTACGGTACCGTTTCTAGCGATTGAGTTAGTGCAACCACACAGCTCGAGGAGCTTGTTGGTATTGGAAGTCAATTGACCCTTCGGAGAGATGTTGACTACCCTTGGGTTCGGACTAGGATGCGGTGGGCCAATCGTACTACAAATGGGGTGTTTTGACTTAGCTTGATAGGCCAGCCAAGGTTTAGTCCTGCCTTCGGGCCACACAACCCGATCATGTGGGGTTATTACATGACAATGATATGAATGGGTTCCTCATTACAGATGCGATACACTCATATGATTGTACTTTGGCCAATATGTTATTTTGTATAAAGAGATATTTATTGAGCATGATCACATTTTCGAGAAAAATATATATATATATATATGTATGTAGATATGAGTACAATTACTAAGCATTCTCAGTTAAACTAATATTTATATGAACATGATATGATACATTAAAACTCATTTGCCACACACTAATAATAATAATTTATTCCCACTTACTGAGAAGCGTCTCACCCCAAAGATTTTAAACATTTCAGGAAATTCGGGCCACTAGGCGGAGTGAGCTCTGAGATAGGGGAGGAGTAGATTACTATAGTCAGAGTATGTTTTTATTTTGGAACTGGGGGTATGTTTGTATAATCCTTGGGATATTTGATGGATTTGTTTGGGGGGTTTGTATGTATATTTTTGGAGTTTTTAGTACTCTGGTATTGTATATAGAGTGTAGGTGTATTATGTTTTCCGCTGCACAATTAGAATGTGAATATGGACAGGTGGATCCCCGGTACCCCACCTTAGGCTCGGGTTGTCTAGCTGATTATTAATAGGGTATTAGAGGTATATGACTATTTTTTATTTAAAAAAAAAAAAACAACAAAAACAGGGCGTCAAAGTAATATTTTAATACTCGATGTTTTTCTTTGTTGTTTAGACTTCTTATCATTTTCTTATCTTTCGTGATGCTTTCTCCTATTTACTTATGTTATTCTAGATAGTTAGTAATTCATGTTGACTATGGATTATATTTTATATTATTTGCATTTTGGTTATTGGATATCTTGTTGGACATCTTGTTGAATTTCTAGATTGAAAATTGCATGATGAATTTTGGACCTTATGTTTGTGCATTGAATTCTAATTATTGGTCCCATGAAAATTTTGCATGTTCATTTTCTGTTTTATTCCCTTTTGTTGATGTCAAAAGAGGGGGGGGGGGGGGGAATTAGGCAAAATGATAATGAAAGGATACATATAAGTTTTTCATGATATACTCTTGTTGATGTGAAATGCTAATGTATGTTCGTGTTAAATGCTTATGAGCTATAGAAGTTGTAGGCAAAATGAGTTCATGAGTAGTTCATACAGAATATGTTATGCATGTTGAATGTGTTTCTCTTATGAATGTTTTGAATATTGAATATTGTCTAAGGAGATATTACATTCAAGGGGAGTAATGCATGTTAGCTTGTTATATGTTATATTGAAATTCTGATATGAGCTTTGTAAATGTTAATATTCATATAATGACTTGCTAAGGACAATCTTATTGTGAGGGAGGGCCTTATTAAGGCTTTCTCATTTTGCTTCTTATTTTTCATCATCAAAAAAGGGGGAGATTGTTGACATAATAAGGCTTAATCTCGTTTTGATGATAACAAATAAAGGTTTCTAAGTGTGCTTTCAAGTTAAGTTTCAGGAATCAAGTATTTTACAAAGTAACGTAATTGAAGAGATTGAATGAAACTTTGACTTAAATCTATAAGTCATGAGGGATATGAAACATATTGAAGAATTGATTAAAGCTCGAACAAATTAGTAAAGCTATTTGACATGAAGACTTAGGAATTTATTTGTTTTATCTTTTTAGAGTCTCATATAAGTATTTCTAATTTCAATATTGTATTTAAAGCTCTTAGGATTTATGTTGGACTTAGAGACCTAATTTAGAATATGGAAAATATTTTTGTAAGGTCTAAAATACATTTTCAAAGTTAACAAAAATAAGTTTTGAAATCAAAATGTGAAAAACACTAATTAGTTTAGCTATTAGGCAACTGATATGCTACTGCTAGTAATAATAAGAAAAAGAATAGGATCAGGTGATTGAAACCTCAAGATCAGGCGACTAAATTGCTACTACCTATTCTGATGCGTTATTTTGAATAAGTTCATGTGACTGAGCTCATGGATCAGGCGACTGAAGTCTATGTTTTAAACTTCTAATAGTGTAGATTTTCTTTCCAAATTCGAATGTTTAAGTTTCCAAAGCTGGGGAAAATGGTAAGAAAGTTTCTTACTCTATATAAAGATTACTTTTTTGAAAATTAGGGTAACCAATACTCACACATACAATTTGATGTGTTTCTAAATCCACTATTTTAAGCCCCTATTTACATAAATTTTGTTCTTCATTTATCTTGTATTTACCCTTTCTTATCATAGTTCGAAGTTACGTATGGTTTGTTTATGTTTCAAGAAAACGAAGTTAAAACTGTGGAGTTAAGCAATGCAAGAAGCCAAGGGTGTAATTAGGAAGCACACGACTCAACCAGGTGCTCAACCAAGTCCCCAAAGCCTTAGTACTTTAAAGCAAACAAGACCTTACTCAACCATGTGGTGCGACTAGCAAACACAAAGGGTGACCAAGTCACAAAATGATGACTCCAAAGTGCAGATTGAAGTGGAAATGCTGAGAGGTTCAACCAAGGGCGCGACCAAGTGACCTTGAGGGGCGACCAGATCGGTTGAACATAAACCTAACTGAAGCATAGATCCCGAGAGTTTCGACTAGGGCGTGTGTTGACCCTATAGTTCATACCCTATTTTGATTATGACAAGTACTTAGGTAATTAATGTCTGCTGAGTTGATGTGCATGTTCATCTTGGTGACATCATACGATGGCACTCAGAGACCTGGAGGAAAATGAAGACCCTGAAGATCATTTATGTTGTAATTCGTTATTATTCATTTGGATCTATAAAAGTAACATAGGAAAGATCTGTAATATTTAATACATATCATGCATATAGGAACTACAAGCTCAAAGACCTTATAACGACTCTAGGTCCCCACACAAAATCATGACCTTTAAAAGACCTTAGGGATCACCTATCGATCAACACCAGATTTTTTTGGTGTCTTAAAGAAGACGTAGAATGACCTTAGAACTCCCTATAATTTATAAAAATATGCCCTATAGTCTTAAACATTAATCATTATATGAATAGGGTTAATATACATAGGGAATAATACCGAAATGCATTAAAAATACATGTTCGGTCGACCATATTGCACAAGTACAATATCTCTCGGTCGACCGAGCCGATGCTGGGTCAACAGTTTGACCATTCCCGATCGATCGAACTTGCCAATTCATTCTCACTCGATCGACCGAACTCCCTCAAAGTCAACATTTGACCATACGGTCGACCGAGCCTAAATTGTATGGCAACTACCTAGTCAACTGAGTTTACACGTGGGAGAACTCAATGCTCTAGTCGACCGAACTACTCAGTTCAAAAGCTCTCGGTTGATCAAACCGTGCTGAAAAGAAAAATCGCCTCTAGAACCTAGTTGACCGGTTGACTGAACTTCTAGTTCATTTCTTACATAGTCGACCGAGCTTGCACAACTCGGTAAACCGAACCTTCCTTCGGTCGACCCAAGCTCTCGGGTTGCTCCAATATTTTTACCGTGGTTGAAATAATAAAACGTGGTTAAATTGGTTAAATTGTTTTAAAATAATTATAATAATTCCCTATATGTCCTGGATGACTTTAAACAAGGGGATGTCTATATATACCCCCTCATTTGGAATAATTAGCATTAGATTAGCAA
This sequence comes from Malania oleifera, assembly GCF_029873635.1. Lineage (NCBI taxonomy): Eukaryota > Viridiplantae > Streptophyta > Magnoliopsida > Santalales > Ximeniaceae > Malania > Malania oleifera. The sequence goes on from NC_080418.1 coordinate 51,595,158, forward strand.
AAGTGATTAGGAAAATTTCTCTCAAATATTTTATACTCCTTTTGCTATATACTCAACATTCAAGAAAATTTTATACACTCTCTTTAATTCTTCTTTGCAAACCATCTTTGATAAAAAGAGTTTTTATTGTATCCTCTTCATTTACATTATTTTTGCAACTTGAATAGTGAATATATTTGTGTGTTTTCATATATTATTTTAAAGCAAGTATACTCTCTCATTGATTATTGTCGAAATTATTTTTAGAGAGTTAGCTTGAGTTGACCCCAGATTATTTCATTCTCGTTTGAGCTTGTGAATCTTGCATTATTGTTGCAAGTATTCAAAGGCTTGTTCTTGTGCTTTGTGAAATATTTTTTAAACAAGCTTGATTTCAAATATCTCTTGTGTTAGAATCTTGAGAACATTATCTTAGAGATATTTTGATTACATTCGCTGAAAATCTTTGAAACCCTATTTGTGGTTGATATATATCTATATATAGTTTCAAAGATAGATTGCAAACATACTCTCACACTTGGATTGCTTAGTGACATTATCTTGAGAGTAGTAGCATTATCTACACTGAGCTTATAGCTCCTATATTGTTGATGTGCATTGATTGATTGATTATACTGTGCTTAGTGATACATAATCTGCTTAGTGTAAGAAGCATATCTCTGTGTATGCAAAAATTTTATACACATTTTTTGTATTCCAGGAACGAGCCTGAAGAGGGAGACTAGCCCTGTTGAATAGTCTCGGACTGGCTTAGACCCGATTAGGAAAGTTAGGTGTGCCATCCTAGTAAGGTGTGTTGGTTGACGTCAGCCCCTTGAGTTGACCTAAGTGTAACCGGTACCGCTCCACCCATGAAGTGAACCTTTAGTGGAATCCTCGGGCTTGCGAGCTAGAGGTGGGGACATATGCACAGTTGGCTTAACCTTAATAACATATCGTGCGTGCATTTTATTTTCCCATAGTTTATTTATCGCACATGTATGTTATATTGTGAATGTCGTGCATCACTTAATTTTTGAACGTTATATTTATCTGCGCATTTGGAACTGTATAGATAGACCCTAAGTTGCGAATATACTGCTGTTAGATTAATTAAACCTAGAAATAAATTTTAAAATTTCAATTCAACCCCTATCTTGGGAATACACCAAAGCTAGCAGTGTGACCAAGAGATCCTCTAGGTGCGACTAGGTCGAGGAAGCCTGCAGATTGAACCCTAAAATTCCCGAGAGTCTTAACCAGGGTGCAACTAAGGGAAGACTTGGGTGTGACCTGGTCGATTGTGTTTGAACCCAAGTCCTATTTCACGAGATTTTTGCCAAAACTTTCATGATTTGAATTCAAATGCTTGTAAACCCTTTTGGGTATAAAACTAAGCTTCAAATATATGATTAAGGTTCCCTTTTGGTCCCTATTTGGTTAGGTACAGATCTAGAGTGTCTTTGGGTGCCATTTAGATTAGGATTTACAACTTTCTTTTCAATTCCATGTCTAGTTTGTATTTAGATTCTTTGAAGGCCTGTGACAACCTTCGAGTTATGAGTGTTGCCGCATAGATTAGTTGGCTTTCAATTGTAATCCTGATTGCTAGTGACAGGCCTTCAAGCTTCAATTGATGTCATTTTCAATAATTATATATTTACTTTGCTTTGATTTCAATTCTGCAATTTAAATACCATGTCTTTAATTTCCATGCACATTTAATTGTTTGATTGTGATGAAATCCTAGGCGATAGGATAACATAGCTAAGGATTCAGTCACTTATACGTACTACATTGTGGTTCCTATAGAGTGTTCTCATTCTCACTAGATAGGGTATACCATGGTTCCTGATCGTGCTCCTGACAATTGGTACACCTTTGCCACCCTATGCCACTCGAATGACTTATTTGACCGTCTAACATAGTACAGATAGCTGAGCGGACATAGTTATCGCGAGTGACAGCCTAACCTGGATTCATGATTTGAGACTTGCTTTCTTGGAGTAGCTTTAATTACAATTTACTTTCATTGCTTGTGTAGTTTAGAAAACAACCCAAAAATCTCATCTTTTTCCTTTTATGCAAAGCATAGTAAACTAGGCTAAAAACTAGTAAACCACTGCACTGAGTCCCTGAAGATTGACACCTAATTCACTCCTTGTTTAACTAAACTTGGGCTTAGTTGGGTTATAAATATTATTTTTGGTAATTAAGGTCCCAAGCCTTAGCAAGCCTACCAAATTTTGGCGTCGTTGTTGGGGACTCAGTTATGGTAGTAATCCAATTTCTAGTGTAGTGTATTACGTGTTTTGTTTTTCTTTATTTTCTTTATTTTTTTTTTAATTTTTTATTTGATATTTGAAGTCTTGATTGTGTGTTGAACTTGTATATGTTGGGTTTGCGCTCTTTGGATCTTGAGTTAGTGCCTATAGACCCTGAGATTGAGAGATCCCATAGATTAATTAGGAAATCTACCTCTAGTCCCGAGTTAGCCAAGTCTTCTAAACCTAAATTCATGGTTGAACCCCAATCGGTTCCCATTTGCCAAAATCCGCAACCTCTTGCTCCCCATCAACCTACGGCGGAGGAGCAACCTCTTTGACCTCTTAGAGACTACTTCACACCAAATACATACACCTTGCTGTCTTGCATTCGATTTTCAGATGTTGAAGCGACGCAATTTGAAATCAAGACCTTTACCATCTCAATGCTTCCTAACTTCTTTGGGAAGTCAACTGAAAATCAATACAAGCATCTAGATTAGTTTCTTGAAATTTGTTCGACCATTTGTATGCCTCACTTTGGTGATCATGCCCTCTATTTTAAGGCTATTTCCATTCTTTATAAAGGACAAAGACAAATATTGGCTAAATTCCTTAGAGTTGAACTCGGTGATCAATTGGACCACTATGTAACACGAGTTCCTAAAAAAGTACTTTCCTATTGGTAAGACTAACTAGTTGAGAAAGGCAATTTCCAGGTTCTCACAGATAGATGGGGAATAATTTTTTGAGACTTAGGAGCGCTTTAGGGACCTTTTACGCAAATTCCATCACCATTAAGTCCCTAGGTGGCAATTAGTATAGACCTTTTTATAAAGGATTAGTTGAGCGAGATAGGTACATGGTTGATGCATCTTGTGGAGGTACTTTCCTCACAAAGCACGAGACTAAGGCTTGGACTCTTTTTGAGACCCTCACCGAGAATTCTCAGCAGTACACTATTGCTACTTTTAGACCATCCCAACCTTCCTCTTTCCATCCTAACGGAGTCTATGAGTTAGCGATAGACCATGCTCTGATCCCTCACACACCTGTTATAATTTCCCCCATGCGCCTCCCCCACCCGAGTTTGTGTAGGAGGAAGTTAAAGCCACCCATAATTGGTACGACATGTCGACCAATAATCCTTATTCTAACTACTACAATTATAGGTGGAGTAAATATTCTAACTTCTCCTCGAGGCCACAAGCTCTGAGTTTTCAAGCTCAAGACCTCAGCAATCACCCACTACTCCACCTCCTCACCCATTTCATAATTCTCAAAATCCTCCTATATCTGCCCTTAGATAGTCAGCATTTCAACCACCATCTCCTCCTTAACTGCAATATGATAGATCTTTTCAAGAGACGGTGTTGAAAGACCTTAAGGGCATCGAGGCTAATCACCAAGTTGATCGGCAACTACCCCACTTCCACTCCCAGTCTATTGTCAAGCTAGAAGCCACCATGGGCCAACTAGCTACATCTTTGAGTATGAGAGATGAGAGTAAGTTGCCAAGTCAGCCTCCAGTAAAACTTAAGGTCCATTACGGGGTACAATGTAAGCAGAGGATGTGCTTTGGAATATACTACTTGGGAATTAAGAAAGTATCCAATGTTTCTCATCACTTAGCTAGTTATATATAAATAGGCATACATAAAACTGAGTAGCATAGAAATAATCATGTTCATCATCAACAATTTATATGGATATATGCATTAATTGGCATGCAGTGGATGCATTACTGGAAAAATTCTCCTTTGACAGTCAGCCACTCCTCAACTAGGTGCTGCCTGAATATATATAATTTTCACAAGGCAGCTGGCAGGCAGGCGCTGGCCAGAGTGAGTAAGCTCATTACCAAAGGAGATTTTCTTAGAAATTCAGTTGTGGAAAATCATTTGATAAGATTTTGCATTATTGTATCTGCTAGGGTAACACTTTCTATGCATGCAACTTTGTTTCTACCAGGGCAATGCAAGAATGTAGGTATGTAGTATCTCCCCAGAAATGCATGTATGATGTATCCTTTTATCTCCTTGCTAATGTCGAAGAATCCTCATCCATGACATGATACAACACATCATTAGTAAAACAAAGTTGAAAAGTTGATTCTTCCATTGCTCCAAATTCATCCCAAGTCGCCGCATCTATGCACCAAGAGATCCTTCACCTTTCTTTGCCACAAATCGATATTTTCGAATCCATCAAATTTGACAACATCAAATTTTGTAGAAGAAGATGCATAGGTCATTACAACTTTTGCTTTGATACTAATTGTTGTGAAATAATGTCTTTAAAACAATGCACAATGGAATATGTATATTGTATAAAAGGATCAAACATACACTTGCAAAAATCTAAATGGTGAATACAAAATACTTCCACAACCATAGCAATATAAATAAAGCAATAATAAGAGCAATGACACTAGGAACTACGTGGTTCGGTAAAGCCTATCTTCATGGGAGCAATCGAGAAGGATTTCACTATGAAGATAAAAATTACACAATACAATGATTTTCAATTATCTTCACTCTTCTCTCCTTACCACTCTACACAATATGCCCAAAATGACATATTTAACAACCCCAAGGAGGTTTCCCTCCGAATACCCAACCATCCTAACGTTCACATTCAAAATTTAAAATCATCATCACAGCCCCAAGTCTATTCGTAAACGACTTATGAATGTCTGAATTTTATTCGCTCTCGGTATCTCCACTCGTCGATGAATGAGGTCATTTCGTTGATGATTGCCTTCTACACAGCACCAGTGACTTCAACATATGTTTTCCTTCCTCTTGTTTATGAACTCCAAGTATAAGAACACAAAAATACAACACTACAGATGCTGAGGAAAAGGCCATTGATCACGTCCCTGTAGTACGCTCAGACACTTATCGTATTTATTGTTGCTATGATCAATTATAATAATGGGTTTTTAAAGTATGTGTTGTAGTGTGAATTGCCTTAAAGTTTTGATCGATTCTAAGATGTCTTTGGAAGATGTAAGAACCTGAATGGTGATAAATGGGTTTAAATAAATAAGAGAGGGGTAAAAATTGGTATTTGAACAGGCTTTGTCGACAAAGTCTATGTAAGTCTCTTCGACGAAGTTCAGAGGCTCGTCGATGAGGAGAAGCTGAGAGATTTCAAGAAACTGGGGATCTCAGGCTCGTCAATGAGGCCACTGCTTCATCAACGAATGCAATGGTAGACTTGTCGATGAGTACACCATTTCGTCGATGAGGATGCCCGAGTCAAAGGGCTATAAATATCAATTCTCATTACTTCCAACTTAAGAAAACTAAAACCTATCACTCCCTCTCTCTAGAACTCTCCCTACTCGCTATCTCTCTAGATTTCTTTGTTGTTTGTCTCTGGAATCGTGAATCTGAAGTTACCACGAGGATCGTGGAAGGATTCTCTACAAGTTTCAGAGATTTTTGAGTTTTGGCAGAAAATCGAGGTAAGGCTTGGTTTTCAATTCTGATCCTGTAGTTTTGTAGGAAACAGTCATGTGAGTATATTCTGTAGTGTGATTTGTAGGTTTTGGAATTCGGTTCGCTGTTTAGGGACATTAGAGTTCAGGATTTGCTATTCAGGGAAAGGTAAGGGGAATTGTGTTTATATCAGTTATTTTTGAATTCGAACTCGGTAGAACTGTGGTTCACGGTCCTGTGTATGTTTTGGTTACTCATTTGGGGGGATCTAAAGGGAAAAACTATGGGTTTTTCATGATTACAGTTTTAGGAAAAAAGGGGGGCGGGGGGGGGGGGGCAACGGTCTGCATCCTTGGTTTTGTTGAAAACCGCGTGTATATGTTGATTTATAATGTGTAATAGGGATGGCCGTGCCTTGACTTGTTTAAACTGTATGTGTTTGGAAAACCATGATTTTAGATTACCAAATGGGTGTGGTTTGTTTGTTTATATAAGCATACACGTGTGTGTGATTTTTTTAAATGTTAGTAGGATTGCAGTTCCAAATTATTCCAAGTACTGAGAGTGTCCGGCTCTATATCCGAGGACGTATGAAATCACTAGCCATAGATTGGCATAGTGTCTGGCTCTATATCTGAGGGCGTGAACCTATTTCGGTAGATCAGGTCGAAGGGTGTGGATCCACCAATTAGTGCCGATACGATGCCATGGGAGTTAGGGACTTACCATGTGCCGGTGGCACCGTGTTACCTGGGTTGGCTACAAGCTAATGCCATGTGTCACGGGCCGGCTTCAAGCCGATGGGTGTGACGACACTGGGATTGCTGATCATGTGTTGTGTGCTTGTATGCACTGTGTAAAATTAGTACTGGAATTGCATTTAACTGCGTGTATGTTGTGTCATGATAACACTCAAATGCCACACACCGATATAACCTGTGTTCTTCCTTACTGAGAGGTGTCTCATCCCTACTGTACGCACATTTTTATAGGTCCTTCGAGTAACTGGAACTGGCGTCTTAGTGTAGGGAGCATAGTGACATGTGTACTGCGGTTAGCGCTTGGGTAAGTGCTAGGACTGTATTTTGATGGGTTGCCATTTTGGGATGTGTTGGGCACCCAGTTGTACGTTGTATGATAGAACTTGTTTCTGCTCTTGTGTAGACTCTGGTATGGTACTACATGTTTGTATATAGTAAGACCTTTTCCGCTGCGTATGATCTTTTGTGTTTGGATGTGTTAAGGGTGTCTGGGAACCCCATGGGGTCAGACCCTCATCCTTTGTACTGTATCTTTGGATGATTTGTATGATACAGGAAAAGGTTAGATCCCATTTTCACCCCTGGTCCCATTTCCGAGTTCAGGATGTGACAACTTGGTATCATAGCTAATCAGGTTGTTCGGTCTGGTAGACTTGATTAGGCTTGGCTGTGAGTACATACCAGAGTATAGGATGTTGGATGTGGGTAGACTTGGTTGAGGCTTGTTCGGTTGCTAGATTGGGATTTGTCGATGATATTCCATGTTTTTCTTGGGATGACGATTCTAGTAAAAGCAAGGCAGATCATTGATGACTTTCGTGTTAGTGCGATAGGACAGACCTGGACCTGGTAGGGAGTAGTTAACACGATTAGTGTAGATTATTGTGTTAACTGTATGTGTTGTAGGGATACTGATAGATTCTTATTGTGTTTCAGAGTGGAGCCCAAGGATAATGACTTGGGAAGTGGCTCCGAGAAGACTGCGAGTGATGTGTCCCCTTTTGTGCCTCGAGGTTTAATGAGGCAGGTGTTACGGGAGATCGGGCGAAGTGTGAGGAGACGCGAGCGCTCTCCTATTGCTGTGGGGTGCACCATTGAGAGGTTCACACGCATGCATCCTCCGACGTTCTCTAGAGGACCTAACCCGATGATAGTAGAGGATTGGCTAGAGAAGACTGAGAAGATTCTGGAGGTCCTGCACTGCATGGATAGGTAGTGAGTCCTCTATGCTACCTTCCAACTATCTAGGGAGGCAGGTCGATGATAGACTGCATTGAATCTGCTGGAGAAGTAGAGGGGCGCTCCTGAAGAGATGTGATGGAGCCGTTTCAAGGAGGTGTTTTTTGACAGATACTTCCCGTCTTTTGTACATGATGTGAAGTCAGATGAGTTTTTTGCTCTGAATCAGGGGAGTTTGACGGTGCAGGGGTATGCGGCTCAGTACATAGAGCTGTCCCGGTTTGTGTCGTGTTTGATCTTAAGCGAGTATCAGAAGACTCAGAGATTTGAGAAGGGCCTGAGGAAGGATATCCGCAAATTAGTGGGTATGCTTTAGATTCACGAGTTCTCGGTGTTGGTGGATAAGGCCACGGTGATTGAGACCGGTATTCCGAGAAGATGAGGTGGATTAGGAATCAAGGAAAAGGATAGTACCTTCAAGTTCTCAGACATGATCTCATTAGGGATAGGGGAAGAATAGGAACAAGGGCTCAGGTTATCGTCAGAATACCGAGCGCCAGGATTCTTAGATAAGCCAGACTAGTGGATGTTGTACTAGATGCCACAGATGACACGAGGGTGAGTGCCGGTCATTTGTGGGTAACTGCTACAATTGTAGCCAGTCAGGTCACAACTTTCGTAACTGTCATTCACCAAAGCGAGACGTGTTTGCATCTAGTGTGAATCGAGGGAGCAATCAAATACCTTGGGGAACCATTTAGACGAATACAGCTCCGGCCAGGGTATACTCTCTTACTCTAGCAGACGTTGAGTGTGATGACCTAAAGAATAATGGTATTTGAATAATAAAAAGAAGGGAAATGGAAACAGGAAACAGAAGGAGGCAATCAATGACTTTGCATTTTGGAAAGGATAATCCCGAGAATTTTTCAGCTCCTTGTCGACAAATACAGGGGACTCGTCGACAAGGGTACAATAGGAGCTCGTCGACGAGGCTAGGATTCATTGACGAGAAGATATCGAGAGAGAGAATTTTTGGAAGCGTGAAATTCATTGACGAGGGTTGAAGTTCGTCCATGAATTTTCTACAAAACTCTTCGATGAGGTGACGTGACTCGTTGATGAATCCTGCAGTATAAATAGGGATTAAACGTGACTTTCAGTCATTTTTCCTACACAAAACTTCTCTCTCTCTCTCTCTCTCTCTCCCTATGGTTTCTCTCTCTTCTCTCTTCGATTTCGGGCCGGATTTCTGCTGGTTCGACGATCTGAAGCCACCATGATGCTCCTGGGAAGTACTCTCCAAATTTGTTGAAGCGTATCATTGGTGAAAGCAAGTTGGAAATCATCCCTAAGTTGAGGTAAGGCTTTTTAAGCCAAATTTGGTCTTACGGTAGTTATAGTAACTGATATACACGTGAAAATACTGAAGTTTAGTACTGAGAGTTTTCATTTCCAAGGTGTTGAGTTGGGAACCCTGCGGGTGCAGGACATATTTTCTTAGGAGCTTTTCAAGAATCAAGAAAGGGGATAAACTAAGCTAGTATTTTATTAAAAATATGTATACTGTTATAGCATTTGATTTTAGGAAAATATATATATTTATATATGATTTGTATTTGGGAAAATACTGTTGAAAATGATGATATGTTGAATATTCGAAAAACCTGTTTAGTGTGGCATGGGTAGAAATTGTTATGAAATATTGTTTTTTGGAAATGTGACTATGATACGAATTTTTATAATGGAAAAGCAGCGTATGGGCCGAGATTTTTATATATTTTTGTCGGCATATGGGCCAAGCTATGTGTATGATTTGCCAGCGTACGGGCTGTGCCATGGATATGATTTGCCAGTGTATGGGCTGTGCTATGTGTATGATTTTCTGGCGTACGGGCGGAGTTATGATAAAATGTGTAATAATGGCGTACGGGCCGATGATTTTCATGATATACATATATATGCAAAATGATATGATTGGTTTGATAATTAATGATATGAGATATCCATGCATCAAGGTTTCAGTATATGTTATATGATATCAGAACCTAGTTGGCTTGGTCTAGGCTAGCATTTGCACGGTACCGTTGCTATGTATCCATGGTCCTCATGATCATGATATTTGTGTTAATGCTGCTGTACAGAGTGGTGTGAGATTGGATAGTTGATGTGGTTTTTAAGAAGTGTGTGAGCGCCCCTGGTGTACGGACTAGGTCTGGCAGACCCATCAAACTTATAGACTGTACTTTTGACTTGGCAGTGGTCAGCCAACCATTGTTTGGTCCCGCTTTCGGGCCACAGAACCTTGTCATGTGGGGGTAATACATGACAACAGCCAGCTAACCTACCAGGAATGTTTTTGTATTATTATTATATGAGATGGAATATGTTTATGGAAATGCAATATGTTCTGCCATGTTTTCCCAGATTTGATATAACAGTTACTGAATATGTTCTGTATGGTATATGTATAACACGGAATACTCATGTTGCCACATACTAGTATTAGTTTATTTTCCTTACTGGGAGGTGTCTCATCCCAAAATTTTATAAACTTTTCAGGAGCCCCTAATAGGAAAGCGAGAAAAGCCCCGTTGATTTAGAGCTTTTGTCTGCCCTCTTTGAAGGGTAAGTTTTAGTAGGGACAGTTAAGGTAATATAAAAAAAAAAAGTGGAAATTAAGCAGGTCATCACAGTTTGGTATCAGAACCTAGGTTGCTAGGTTCTATAGACTTTAGAATGCAGCAGAAACAATACGAGAGTTTAGGAAATGATTTGAGATTTTTTTCTATAGTCTAGAGGCAGGACTTCCGTTTTAGTTTCTGTATTTTCCCTGGGGTAATGATTTTGGGAAAACCATAGTAAGCTATTGTCGGGTTGTGTTCCTAGAATGTAGGACTGGGGATTAGAAATGAGTTAGAAATGTTGAGATAAGTGGTGAGGATAGGCGGGTAAATTATGAGGATAGGATTACTCAGTTGCAACTACTATTTTTCAGGATGGATCTAGGAGGAAATAGTGTCCATGCGAGTGGCAGTGATGGAGTAGGACCATCAGGTGTAGTTGGGATCGACTCTAATGTGGTATTACGTAGCGTGGCCCCGCAAGTTGTGGCTGAGATCGCTAGGAGCTCGAGGGAGTAGAGTGGTCCATCTGCAGGCCATGGGTGCACTATAGAAAAATTTACGAAGATGAACCCTTTGGTGTTCTCAGGTGGAGTTGATCCTGTAGCCGCTAAGAACTGGATGTAGAAGATCAAGAAAGTCTTGGCTATGTTGCAGTGTACTGATAAACAAAGGGTCCTCTTTGCCACCTATAGACTGACGAGAGAGGCCGAGAGGTGGTGGACTACGGTGAGACTATTGGAGCAGCAGAGGGTGACTCCGATAGCCATGACATAGGACCGGTTTATAGAATTGTTCTTTGATAGATACTTCCAGCTACTGTCAAGGAGGTTAAAGTATAAGAGTTCCTGAGTCTGAAGTAAGGACAATTATCCGTCCAACAGTATGCGGCGCGTTTCATCAAACTTTCTCGTTTCGCCTCGTATATTGTTCCTAATGAATTAAAGAAGGTGGTGGTGCTACGGATCCAGGACTTTGCTGAGTTAGTCGATAAAGCAGCCTTGGCAAAGATTGGTGAGCATCTTGATGCAGAGGAGCAGGGACAGAGGAAGAGATTTGCATCTACCGGCTACCAGCAGGGTCATAGATCGAGTCAGTGGAGGAGAGGAAATTATGGCAGAGGGTGGAGACAAGATACAGGAGGATGCGAGGTGCAGGCAGGGCAGGGTCCCCCAGTCTGTCAGACTTATGGAAGGAGGCACTGGGGAGAGTGTCGAGCTGGTGGTGTGGTGTGCTATCGTTGCAGTAGATCGGGGCACATGGTGCGAGACTGCCCTACCCCACCAGATGCAGTTTTAGCTCCCAGACCATATCGGGATGGTTATCAGGCGCCACGTGGGGGCCAACAGAGGAATACGGCTCCAGCCAGGGTGTTTACTCTGACGCCAGGTGAGGCTGAGACAGCAGGTGACATGGTGACAGGTATGGTTATTATGTTTTCTTTTAAAGTTATTGCATTGTTTGATTTAGAAGCTACACACTCGTTTGTGTCTTCGGGTTGTGTTAAATTATGTGGGGCTGAAACACAATCATTAGATGTTAAAATTGTTGGAATCTACACCGATTGGGTCGGTAGTGAGGTGTAGTAGGGTACTCCGAGGTTGTCTAGTTGATATTCAAGGAAAGACTTTGTCTGTTGATATGATAATGCTGGACATGCACGGGTTTGATGTTATATTTGGCATGGATTGTCTAGCAGCTAATTTTTCCAGCATAGATTGCCGAGCACGAGAAGTGATATTCAGATTTTCGGGGGAAGCAGAAGTCAAGTTCGTAGGATCGCGAGTACAATCCCCACCTCAGCTAGTTTCAGCTATTCAGGCCAGAAGACTACTGCTGAGTGGTTGTCAGGGGTTTGTGGCTGTTGTGAAGGAGATGTCAGAGAATGAATTAAAACTTGCTAGCACGCCTGTAGTAAAGGAGTTTACAAATGTTTTCCTAGACGAGTTATTAGGCTTGCTACCCGATCGTGAGATAGATTTCCCTATTGATCTACTTCTAGGTACTGCACTGATTTCTAAAGTACTTTACCAGATGGCGCTAGCAGAATTGATAGAATTGAAGAATCAGTTGCAATATCTTCTTGATAAGGGCTTCATACGACCCAGTATATCTCCGTGGGGAGCTCCAGTTTTATTTGTGAGGAAGAAAGACGAGACTATGAGGATGTGTATAGACTATAGGGAGATTAATAAAGTGACAATGAAGAACAAGTATCCTCTACCCCCTATCGACAATTTGTTTGACTAGCTCTAGGGTACACGGGTGTATTCGAAGATTGACCTCAGATCTGGCTACCATCAGGTAAAAGTGAAAGCAGAAGATGTCTCGAAGACGGCCTTCAGGACTAGGTATGGGCATTACGAGTTTCTTGTTATGCCGTTTGGTTTGACGAATGCTCCTACGGTATTTATGGACTTGATAAGCAGAGTCTTCTAACTAATACCTAGACCAGTTTGTTGTTATTTTTGTTGATGATGTACTCGTCTATTTGAGGAGCTATGAGGAGCATGAGATGCATTTGAGGCAAGTTTTGCAGACACTTCGGGAAAAGAAGTTGTACACCAAGTTCAGTAAATGTGAATTCTGGCTTGAGAAGGTCGTGTTCTTAGGGCATGTTGTATTTGGAGACGGTATTTATGTGGATCCTAGTAAGGTTGAGGTCGTTGTGAATTGGGCTAGACCAAGAAATGTCCAGGAGATCAGGAGTTTCTTGGGGCTAGCTGGATATTACCGTCATTTCATTGAGGGATTCTTAGCTTTGTCAGGACCTTTGACACGACTGACGAGGAAGAATGTTAGATTTGAGTGGGACGACAACTGTGAGCAGAGTTTTCAAGAACTAAAGCAAAGATTAGTCACAACACCAGTATTGGTTATCCCATCAGGGGGTGAGGGGTATGTCATTTATAGTGATGCGTCCTTGAAGGGACTTGACTGTGTATTGATGCAGCATGGTAGGGTAGTGGTGTATGCGTCCAAGCAGTTGAAAGAATATGAAAAGAACTACCCTACACATGATCTTGAATTGGCTGTAGTGGTACACACATTTATAATTTGGAGGCATTACCTGTATGGCAAGCAGTGTGAGATTTTCTCTGACCACAAAAACTTAAAGTCACGCAGAAGGAACTGAATATGAGGCAAAGAAGGTGATTAGAGTTAATTAAGGATTTTGATTGTACCATCAATTATCACCCAAGGAAAGCAAACGTGGTAGTTGATGCGTTGAGCAAGAAATCCAGGAAACCAATGTTGGCGGCTATGAAGATCCAGTATCCGATTTTATTGGCTTTGGAGAGATTTGGCATTGAATTAGTTGAGAGTGGTTCTCAGGCTCACATTGCCAGTTTAGTGGTGCAACCTATTCTGTAGGAGAGAATTAAAGCCGCCCAGAAGGAAGACCCAGAATTAGCAGAGGTGATAGACAGAGTACAGAGTGGTCAGGGGGAGGAATTCAGTATTACAGATGACAGAGCTTTGCGATTCCGTTGTAGATTATGCGTCCCTATCGATATTGAGATCAGGAAGACTATTTTAGAGGAGGCTCATAGATCTTTGTATACAGTTCATCCCGGTAGTACGAAGATGTATAGGGATCTGCGAGAGTCATACTGGTGGAGTGGTATAAAGAGAGAGATTGCCGAGTATGTGGCGCAATGTATAACGTGCCAGAAGGTAAAGGCTGAGCACTAGAGGCTGGTAGGGCAATTGCAGCCGTTATTTATCCTAGAGTGGAAGTGGGATCATATATCTATGGACTTCGTGTCACGACTGCCGACGACATTACATGGCCAGAATGCCATCTAGGTGATTATTGACCGTTTGACTAAGACCATCCACTTTATACCTATCATAATTAGCTACTCCCTCAACCATTTAGCAAGGATCTACATTTAGGAGATAGTTCGTTCTCATGGGGTGCCAGTATCGATTGTGTCAGATCGAGACTCGCGTTTTACGTCACATTTTTGGAAGAGTCTGCAGGAAGCACTAGGGTCTCAATTATCATTTAGCATGACATTCCATCCTTAGTGAGATGGGCAGACTGAGAGGATGATACAGACATTAGAGGATATGCTCCATGCGTGCGTATTGGATTTTGGGGCAGTTGGACTCAGATTATGCCACTAGTAGAATTTGCGTATAATAACAGTTATAAAACTAGTATTGGCATGGCACCATTTGAGGCTTTATACGGTAGAAGATGTCGTTCTCCTTTATTCCGGGATGAAGTGGGTGAGCGGTGAGTAGGGGGGCCAGAGCTTGTCTTGCAAGGGCGTGATAAGGTTCAGCTTATTAGAGACAGGATCAGTGCAGCTCAGAGCCGATAGAAAAGTTATGCTGATAATTACTGCAAAAATTTGGAATTTGATGTGGGTAATCATGTGTTTTTGATGATAGCTCCGATGAAAGGGGTTATGTGATTTGGGAAGAAGGGTAAACTTAGTCTTAGGTTTATCGGTCCATTTGAGATTCTAGATAAAGTAGGACCGGTAGCCTACATGCTAGCTTTACCACCTGTGTTGTCCAGGATCCACAACGTGTTCCATATTGCTATGTTAAGGAAATACATCCCAGATCCTTTTTATATCATCAGTTATGATGAATTAGAGTTTAGTGATTCACTGGTGTATGAGGAGGTACCAGTACATATTCTGGATAGGAAAGTACAGGAATTACGTAACAAGAAGATTCTTTAGGTAAAAGTTTTGTGGAGGAATCATGCCATTGAAGAGGCTTTTTGGGAATCCGAGGAACAGATGAAACATAAGTATCTGCATCTATTCCAAGGAGTCTAAATAGGTAAATGTAAGTAGTAGGTAGTATTTCTTTTGCAGGTACATGTAATGGTTTAATTAGTGAAGTATTTTAGTTTTGGGAGAATTTTTCTTTTGTTTATGTGTAATCTCCCAGGACTCAGAATGTAACCACGGTATTCCTCCGCCATAGGTGAGGGTAAGTAATAAAATAAGTAGACCCTTTTCTTGTTAAAGGATGACGAGTTACGTGAATAGTAAATTTGGAGGACGAAATTTTATAAGGAGAGGAGAATGTAACGACCCAAAGAATAATGGTATTTGAATAATAAAAAGAAGGGAAATGGAAACTGGAAACAGAAGGAGGTAGTCGATGACTTTGCATTTTGGAAAGGATAATCTCGAGAATTTTTTAGCTCCTTGTCAACGAATACAGGGGACTTATCGGTGAGGGTATAACAGGAGCTTGTCGACGAGGTTAGGATTCATCGACGAGAGGATACTGAGAGAGAGAATTTTTGGAAGCCTTAAATTCGTCGATGAGGGTTGAAGTTTGTTGATGAATTTTCTACAGAACTTGTCGACGAGGTGACGTGACTCATTGACAAATCCCACAGTACAAATAGGGATTAAACGTGATTTTCAGTCATTTTTCCTGCGCAGAACTTCTCTTTCTCTCTCCCTATAGTTTCTCTCGCTTCTTTCTTCGATTTGGAACCGAATTTTCACCGGTTCGACGATCTGAAGTCACCACGACGCTTCTAGGGAAGTTCTCTTCAAATCTGCTGGAGCGGATCATTGGTGAAAGCAAGTTGGAAATCATCCCTAAGTTGAGGTAAGGCTTTTTAAGCCAAATTTGATCTTACGGTAGTTATAGGAAATGATATACATATGAAAATACTGAAGTTTAGTACTGAGAGTTTTCATTTCTAGGGTGTTGAGTTGGGAACCCTGCGGGTGTAGGACAAATTTTCTTAGGGGCTTTTCAAGAATCAAGTAAGGGGATAAACTAAGGTAGTATTTTATGAAAAATATGTATATTGTTATAACATTTTATTTTAGGAAAATATATATATTTATATGTGATTTGTATTTGGGAAAATACTGTTGAAAATGATGATATGTTGAATATGCGAAAAACCTATTCAGTGTGGTATGAGTAGAAATTGTTATGAAATACTGTTTTCTGGAAATGTGATTATGATACGAATTTTTATAATGGAAAACCTGCGTACGGGCCGAGATTTTTATATATGTTTTTCGGTGTACGAGCCGAGCTATGTGTATGATTTGCCAGCGGACGGGCTGTGCCATGGATATGATTTGCCAGTGTACGGGCTGAGCTATGGAAATGATTTTCCAGCGTACAAGCTGTGCTATGATATGATTTGCCAGCATATGGTTCGAGCTATGATAAAATGTGTAATACCGGCATATAAGTCGATGATTTTCATGATATACGTATATATGCAAAATGATATGATTGATTTGATAATTAATTATATGAGATATCCTTGTATCTCAGTTTCAGTATATGTTATATGATATCAGAACCTGGTTGGCTTGGTCTAGGCTAGAACTTGCACGGTACTGTTGCTATGTGTCCATGGTCCTCGTGATCATGATATCTGTGTTAACTCCGCTGTACGGAGTGGTGTGAGATTGGATGGTCGATGTGGTTTTTAAGAAGTGTGTGAGCGCCCCTGGTGTATGGACTAGGTTTGACAGACCCATCAGACTTACAGACTATACTTTTGACTTAGCAGTGGTCGGCCAACCATTATCAGGTCCTGCTTTCGAGCCACACAACCCAGTCATGTGGGGGTATTACATGACAACAGCTACCTAACCTACTAGGAATATTTTTGTATTATTATTATATGAGATGGAATATGTTTATGGAAATGCAGTATGTTCTGCCATGTTTTGATGATATATATGTTTTCCCAGATTTGATGTAATAGTTACTGAATATGTTCTGTATGATATATGTATAACATGGAATACTTATGTTGCCACGTACTAGTATTAGTTTATGTCCCTTACTGAGAGGTGTCTCACCCCAAAATTTTATAAACTTTTCAGGAGCCCTTGATAGGAGAGCGGGAAAAGCCCCGTTGATTTAGAGCTGTTTGTCTGCCCGCTTTGAAGGGTAAGTTTTAGTAGGGATAGTTGAGTTTTGTGATTCTGTAATATAAAAAGAAATGTGAAAATTAAGTAGATCGTCACACTGAGCATGCAAGGAACGTAGTGACATGTACCTCATTATTGTTTTCAAATAAAGCTTCTATTTTGTTTGATTCGGGTGCAACCTATTCCTTTATATCTGTGAATTTTGTTGGACGGTGTGGGGTTGAGACCCAAGTCATGAACGAGGTGTTATCTATTACTACACCATCTGGGAGTGTATCTTTCTTTAGGAAGATGTTGGTAGACTGCCCAGTGGTAATTCAGGGGAAGCTACTACCGGTGAATCTTGTGGTATACGACATGTCGGGGTTCGATGTTATTTTGGGGATGGATTGGTTGTTCTCCAGTTATGCCGTGATGGACTGTCGTAGGAAGGTGGTAGTTTTTAGACCTCTTGAGAAGCAGGAGTACGAGTTCGTGGGATCATGTGTGCATTCAACACTAAAGATTCTATCAACATTGCAGGCAAGGAGGCTACTCTTAGACGGATATTAGGGGTACCTAGCTTGTGTGAAGAAATCACCGCGGGATGAGTTGAGGCTCAAGGATATTCTGGTAGTCAGTGAGTTCCCATATGTGTTTCCAGATGATTTACCCAGTTTAACTCCAGATCGTGAGGTGGAGTTTGCTATAAAGTTGCTGCCTGGTAAAGCACCGATCTCTAAAGCTCCGTACCGGATGGCTCTAGCAGAACTTCGAGAGTTGAAGGAGCAGTTACAAGAATTACTGGACAGGGTTTTCATTCGACTTAGTGTTTCACCTTGGGGTGCTCTAGTTCTGTTTGTGAAGAAGAAGGACGGGTCGATGCAGATGTGCATTGATTATCGTGAGGTTAACAAGGTAACTGTGAAGAATTGCTATCCTTTACCTCATATAGATGATCTCTTTGATGAGTTACAGGGGACGTGGGTCTTTTCAAAGATTGACTTGCGGTCATGGCATCATTAGGTGAGGGTTAGAGCTGAGGATGTAGCGAAGACAGCTTTCCAAACCAGATATGGCCACTACGAGTTTTCGGTCATGCCTTTTGGGTTGACGAATGCTCCGGCGGTGTTTATGGATTTGATGAATAGAGTTTTCCATGAGTACTTGGATCGGTTCATGGTGGTATTCATTGATGACATTCTTGTATACTCGAGGAGTACAGAAGAGTACGGGAACCATTTGAGGTTAGTATTACAGATTCTATGGGAGAAGAAGCTGTATGCTAAACTGAAGAGGTGTGAATTCTAGTTGAGTCAGATTGCATTCTTAGGCCATATGGTGACTGGTGATGGTATATCAGTTGATCTTAGTAAGATTAAAGCTGTGGTTAATTGGGTGAGGCCGAAGAATGTGCAGGAGGTTTGAAGTTTTCTGGGACTGGTGAGTTATTATCGTCAGTTCGTGGAAGGGTTCTCTAAACTGTCTAGGCCTCTGACTTAATTGACTTGGAAGGGAGTGCAGTTTGAGTGGACCAGTGATTGCGAGCAATGCTTTCATGAGTTGAAGCACCGACTAACTATTGCTCAGTTTTAACCATTTCTTCAGGGGTTGGTGGGTTTGTGATCTATAGTGACGCGTCTCTGAAGGGTTTAGGATGTGTGCTTATGCAGCAGAGTAAGGTAGTAGCTTATGCTTCTTGAAAACTTAAGGAGTATGAGAAGAACTACGCTACGCATAATCTAGAGTTGGATACTGTTGTATATGCATTGAAGATCTGGTGACACTATTTGTATGGTGTGCAGTGTGAAATCTTCACTGATCATAAGAGCCTCAGGTATTTCTTCATGCAGAAGGAGTTGAATATGAGGTAGAGTCGGTGGACTGAGTTGATTAAGAACTACGATTGCACGATTAGTTATCACCCGGGGAAGGCTAATGTGGTGGCTGATGTGTTGAGTCGGAAGTCAGAACATGCAACATTATCTGTAGTTGTAGCTCAGCATCATGTTAGACGAGATATGGAAAGCCTTGGTATGGAGTCGGTGTCTGGTGGTCATCAGGCTTTCATTGCTAGCTTGGTGATTCAGCCAACCTTGTTTGAGTGTATTAAATCTGTGTAGGCTAATGATGCGGAGTTAGCTGAGGTTGTGGAGAAAGTACAGTAGGGTTTGGCTGCGAATTTTAACATCTCTGATGGAGGTGTGTTAAGGTTTGGGACCAGGCTGTGTGTTTCAAACGACGATGAGATCAGAAGGACAATTCTGGAGGAAGCACATCGTTCTTTGTATATGGTACATCCTTGTAGTACGAAGATGTATCGAGACTTGCGCGAGACCTTCTGGTGGTCTGGTATGAAGAGGCAGATTGCTCAGTTCATGGAGCAGTGTCTGACGTGTCAGCCAATGAAAGCTGAACTTTAGAGGCCGGTAGGGCCATTACAGCCTTTTCCTATTTCGGTGTGGAAATGGGAGCATATTTCCATGAATTTTTTGATCGGATTTTCGCCAGCACTTCATGGGTAGAATGCTATCTGGGTGATCATGGATGGATTGACGAAATCTGCTCATTTCATATCGATGAAGGTTGGCTATCCTATGAGCAGGTTGACAGATATGTACATGCATGAGATTGTGAGAATGCACGGAGTACCAGTGTCCATTATATCAGATTGAGACTCGAGGTTTACTTCTCGACTCTGGACAAGTTTGTTGGAGGCATTGGGGATAAAGCTTACTTTCAGTATAGCGTTCCACCCCCAGACTAATGGGCAGACAGAGAGGATGATACAGATCTTGGAAGATATGTTGTGAGCTTGTGTAATAGACTTTGGTGGTTACTGGCTATAGTTTATGCCACTAGTAGAGTTCACGTATAACAATAGCTTCCAGGCTAGTATCGGGATGGCACCGTTCCAGGCTAGTAGAGTTCACGTATGGTTGAAGGTGTTGATCTCCCTTGTGTTGGGATGAGGTTGGTGAACATCAAGTGTTAGGACCTGAACTTGTGTAGCAAACATCTAAGAAGGTGGGTTTGATCCAGGATAGGATTAGATCAGCTCAGAGTTAGCAGAAGAGTTATGCGGATGTTCACCGCCGTGATTTAGAGTTTGAGGTGGGGGGGGTAAGGTATTTCTGCGTATCGCTCCGATGAAAGGGGTGATGAGATTTGGGAAGAAGGGCAAGCTGAGCCCAAGGTATATCAGACCACTTGAGGTACTTAAGCGAGTGGGTCCGGTAGCCTATAGGATTGCACTACCTCCAGCACTCTCGAGGGTCCACAATGTGTTTCACGTATATATGTTGAGGAGGTACATGTTGGATCCTTCACATGCTATCAGCTATGATGAGTTGGAAATTGGGGATACTTTAGCGTATGAGGAGATACCTATTCAAATTCTGGACTGTAAATTTTAGAAGCTTCATACTAAAGAGATACCATTAGTGAAGGTTTTGTGGTGAAACAACAAGATTGAGGAAGCTTCTTGGGAACTTGAAATGGAAATACGTTGGACATATCCATAGTTGTTTTGAGTACTTGTACATTATCCTACTTTGGGTTAGGATAGGTGGTTAGTTGTCGGGAGTGTGTGTATTGTGAACTCTAGAGATGGTTGTATGTGAACCACGATATTCCTCTGCGATAAGTGAGGGTATGTATGTGTATGCGTATATGTATGGTGGGGTTGCCCTGTAGTAGTCGCCAGTTTCTTATCAGTATTGCGTGTATGTATTCAACTGTATGTACGAGTTGTGAATGAGAGATGGCCAATTTCGAGGAAGAAATTTTTGTAAGGAGGGGTGATTATAAGAATCCGAACCGTGTTAAATGGGTTGAAATAAATAAGCGGTAAAAATTGGTATTTAAACAGGCTTCATCGACGAAGCCAGAGTTCGTCGACGAAGTCTATGTAAGTCTCATCGATGAAGTTCAGAGGCTCGTTGATGAGGAGAAGCTGAGAGATTTTAGGAAACCGGGGATCTCAGGCTTGTCCACGAGGCCACCGCTTCATCTACGAATGTAATGGCAGACTCATCAATGAGTACACCATTTCATCGACGAGGACACCCGAGTCAAAGGGCTATAAATATCAATTCTCATTACTTCCAAGCTAAGAAAACTAAATCCTATCTCTTTCTCTCTCTAGAGCTCTCCCTACTCGCTATCTCTTTAGATTTCTTTGTTGTTTATCGCTGGAATCGTGAATATGAAGTTATCATGAGGATCGTGGAAGGATTCTCTACAAGTTCTATGGATCAAAATCCTGTTTCGGAGATTTTCGTGTTTTAGCGAAAAATCAAGGTAAGGCTCGATTTTCAATTATGAGCCTGTAGTTTTGTAGGAAACAGTCTTGTGAGTATATTCTGTACTGTGATTTGTAGGTTTTGGAACTTGGTTTGCTGTTTAGGGACCTTAGAGTTCAGGATTCGCTATTCGGGGAAAGGTAAGGGAAATGGTGTTTATATCGGTTATTTTTGAAATTAGACTCGGTAGAACTGTGGTTCACAGTTCTGTGTATGTTTTGGTTACTTATTTGGGGGGATCTAATGGGGAAAACTATGGGGTTTTCATAATTACAGTTTTGAGAAAAAGGGAGGGCGACGGGCTGCATCCCTGGTTTTGTTGAAAACCGAGCCTATATGTTGATTTATACTGTGTTATAGGGATAACCATGCCTTGACTTGTTTAAACTGTATGTGTTTGGAAAACCATGATTTTAGATTACCAAATGGGTGTGGTTTGTTTGGTTATATGAGCATGCATATGTGTGTGATTTGTTTAAATGCTAGTAGGAATGCGGTTATGAATTATTCCAGGTATTGAGAGTGTCCGGCTTTATATCCGAGGGCATATGAAATTGCTGGTCATAGATTGGCAGAGTGTCCGGCTTTATATTCGAGGGCATGAGCCTATTCCAACAGATTAGGCTGAAGGGTGTGGATCCACCAGTTAGCGCCGGTACGATGCCATGGGAGTTGGGGACTTACCATGTGCCGGTGGTGTCATGTTACACGGGTTGGCTACAGGCCAACACCGTATGTTGCGGGCCAGCTTCAAGCTAATGGGTGTGACGACACCGGGATTGCTGATCATGTGTTGTGTGCTTGTATGCACTGTGCAAAATTAGTTCTGGAACTGCATTTAACTGCGTGTATGTTGTATCATGATAACACTTAAATGCCACACACCGATATAACCTGTGTTCTTCCTTACTGAGAGGTGTCTCATCCCTACTGCACGTACATTTTTATAGGTCCTTCGAGTAACCGAAACTAACGTTCTGGTGTAGGGAGCGTAGTGGCCGGTGTACTGCGGTTAACGCTTGGGTAAGTGCTAGGACTGTGTTTTGATGGGTTGCTAGTTTGGGATGTGTTGGGCACCCAGTTGTACGTTGTATGATAGAGCCTGTTTCTACTCTTGTATAGACTTTGGTATGGTACTTTATGTTAGTATATAGCAAGACCTTTTCCGCTGCATATGATCTGTTGTGTTTAGATGTGTTAAGGGTGCCTGGGAACCCCACGGGGTCAAACCCTCATCCTTTGTACTGTATCTTTGGATGATTTGTATGATGGAGTGACAGGTTAGATCCCATTTTCACCCCTAGGTCCCATTTCCAGGTTCGGAGCGTGACAGAAGAAGTTTGTTTAGCTGACAGTGCTGCAACACACACAATTCTTCATGATAGGAAATATTTTTATTACTTTAATATATCTTCAACAAATTTTAATACAGTATCTGGTTCTTCAAATTAAATTGAAGGCTCTAGAAGAGCTAAAATAAAGTTACCCAATGGTACTTTATTACAAATTGATGAGGCTTTATATTCTAGCAGATCTAGAAGAAATATGTTAAACTTTAAAGATTTACGACTCAATGGATATCACATTGAAACTACGAATGAAGGCAGTAAATATTCCTTTATATTACTTCTATTGTTTTTGGGAAGAAACAAATTTTAGAAAAATTGTCAACTTTATCTTCTGAATTGTATTATACAAAAATTAAAACAGTTGAATCATATAATGTCTTGCACCAGATCGTGCAATGACCTAAAGTTATTTATACTTTAGCATGATAGTTATGGACATGTTGGAGATGTAATGATGTGAATAATCATTGAGAATTCACATTGTCATCCACTAAAGAACTAGAAGATTCTTTTATCAAGTGATTTCATGTGTACTGCTTGCTCTCAAGGGAATTTAATTGTCAAACCATCCATTTCCAAATTTAAGTCTTGAATCTTCTAGTTTCTTACAAAGAATTCATAGTGATATATGCGGACCAATACATCCACCATCTGGACCATTAAGATATTTCATGATCTTAATTAATGCATCTACTAGATGGTCACATGTTTCTCTACTTTCTACTCGTAATATTGCATTTTCTAGACTTCTTTCTCAAATGATTATATTACAAGCTTATTTTCCCGATTATCCAATTAAATCAATTCATTTGGATAATACTGGTGAATTTACATCCCAAACTTTTGATAACTATTGCATGTCACTTGAAATAGATGTTGAACATCCCATTGCTCATACCTATACACAAAATGGTTTAGCTGAATATTTTATTAAGAGACTTCAACTCATTGTTATACCTATGATTATAAGAACCAAATTGCCTTTATCTGTTTGGGGACATCCTATTCTTCATGTTGCATGTTTAGTTTGTATAAAGCTAACTACTTATAATAAAATTTCACCCATGCAATTAGTTTCTGGGCAACAACCTGATATTTCTTATATAAGAACTTTTGGTTGTGCATTATATGTTCTTATTGCCCCTCCTCAAAGAACTAAAATGGGTCCTCAACATAAGCTTGGTGTCTATATGTTGGTTTTGATTCCCCTTCTATTATTAGATATCTTGAACCTTTAACAGGTGATTTGTTTAAATCATGATTTCGAGGTTGTCATTTTGATGAAGCAGTATTCCCTACATTAGGGGGAGCAAAATCAGTGCCTAAAGCACAAAATGAAATCACATGAAATGCTATGAGTTTATCTCATTTAGATTCTTATACAAATCAAAGTGAACTTGAAGTTCAGAAGATTATACATTTGCAAGGGGTTGCAAAACAGTTACCAAATTCTTTTGTTAATACCAAGGCCACACTAAAATCTCATATACCTATTGTAAATATTCCAGCATGTATTGATGTCCTTGAAGGACAACAACCGACTAATGAACCTAAACCACGAGTTAAGCATGAAAGACCTGTTGGTGATGTGAATGGTGTAATCCTAAGAGAGTGAGAGAGAGAGAGGGGGGGGGGGGGAGGGGTGAATTGGATATTTAAAATTTCTTCCAAGGTTAGGTGTGTTCAATTTTAAAAAGTAATTAGTATTACACAACCTAGGGTCTTTCTAAGAAATCTCAATATCCCATAAATATTAATGTATGTAGATATTTAAAACAAATAAATCATTTAAAACCATTTAAATGTAAGCATACAAGTGCGGAAAGTAAAGAGTATAGGGAAAGAGAATGACACATTTATTTGTTATCGAGGTTCAGCCAGTCCTACCCACATTCCCGCCTCGGCCAATTCACAGGGGTTTGCCATCATGATCACCCACATCATTTCCTTATCCTTGCCTCTAGCACCTCTAAATTTACATTTATATCTAGTGCGCCCTTTCTTTCCAATGTATAAGGAAGTTGTATATGCATGTGAAAGATTATGCTTGTTTATCCTATTTCTATTTGATGATGCATAAGAGTGGCCATGGGAATTTAAAGATGAATCCTTTTTTAATAAACTATTTCTTTCAACTCCTAAGGATTCATTTGATTTGTTCTTTTCACTTGCAACTTTGAATTTTATACTAGGATAATTTTTCATTTTTCTCCCCATGCAAGTGATTTTTTGCACCTTCTTAATCTTTTTCTTCTCTAAGATAGCACAATATTCTTTTAGATTTTCGAATTTTATTACCAACCTTTTACTCTCATTTTTCAAAAATATTTTTTGCTTAGACATCCTAACTATAATCTTATGAACATTAATAAATTTCTTTTGAGGATTCTCATAAGGTGACATGATTTAGTATCAAATACACTACATGGTTCACTATTAGATTTATTACAATATTTATTAATAGAATCATTGTATGTATCATTAATAGTATTATCACAAGATTTAGCATATGATTACGCGTCAAAGTTACGTAATTAGGCGTTTAAAATTGAAAAATTTTAGAAATTTAATTCGAGATTAGAATGTACGTGGGTCATGAGCATGAAGAGGTGCCGTGTACGTGATGTGGAGTCCAAATCAAGACCATGAGCATTCAGGATTTTCATGGACATTTAAACGATAATTTTCGGAAGCCGAGCCATGCACGCAAAGAGAGGCTGTTTTCGACACTACTTCATAATATGGGCGTAACTCTCTCATTTGACCTACGATTCATATGATTCAAAATACTGTAGAAATCTTGGAAAACACTCTAAATCTTTATTGTTTTGCATTTTGAGAGATACTAGCTACATCAAGGTCAAAATCGCATACATTGTTTTAATGGACTATTTGGACAATGTTTTGTAATCTGGGCGTAACTTTCTCATCCGAGCTCCGATCAAGATAATTCAAAATGATATAAAAAGATGAGCAAATTATCTACAACTGTCATGTTTGATATTTTGAGAGTTATCGGCTATAGGAAGGTTGAAGTCGGGCTTGAACGCTGGGAAACAGAAAAAAGAAGAAGAAGAAGAAGAAGAAACAAGAAAAGAAAAGAAAAGATAAAAAAAATAAAACAAAAGATAATTTGACCTAGCCATGCAATCGGGTCCTCTTCGGGGGCATGCGCTGGGCTCAGGGGCTAGAGGGAATTGAAAAAAAAAAGAAAAAAAAAGCAGAAGTAGGGTTTCAATTGGAGACACATAGAAGGGTGTTTTTATTGGAGACTAAAAGGGGAATTTCTCTTGGTGGGGTGCTGGGGTACAATTCACACAGGCAGAGGGTTACAAAAGCTGGGGTAGGCACAAAAGAAAAAAAAAATAAGGGTTTGAAATCCCTTGGGGGGGGGGGGGTGCATAGACATATAGAGGGAACTTCTGGGGAGCTTCTTTTTGGCTAAAAAGGGTGCGACAGCAGCTCTTGGCAAAGGAATTTTCTTATTCTTTTGTGGCACACATAGAGGAGGCCATGGGTAGGAGCTGCTGGGAGTGATTTAGTTGAAGAACTTCTTTGCGGAAGAAAATTTTTGTGGTTTCTTTTGGGGTGCTGCGTAGACACAACACACGATCAACAGGGGTGGTTGGTGGTACGCAAAAAAATCAATATCTTTTCAGGAACCGGAAAGCGACGAACAACGACGGTGCTTGGGGTGTTCATGGCATGCAACGGTAGTATTGTGGGTATCATTTTGTCTTCTACTCTCCAAATAAAAGAAAGCATGGTGAAATCAATTATGTTTTATTTAATTTTCGGCATGAACTAATTTTTGTATTCTAGGAAAAAGATGTAGCCCAATTTTAAACTATGTTTTCTCTTCGATGCTAATCTGAAGTAGTTTTCTTTAATGTTTGTCTGAGTTATTCTGGGCTTAATGCTTTTAATTAATTGGCCATTAATTAGATGATATTGGTCTTGTAACTTTTATCGAAAGGGGGAATTATAGGATAGATCTTAGATAATTCAGTGTAGGTGAATATAGAGATCGAAAGACTTGTATGAACTTACGTAGCATTAAAAAAATTCAAGGGTCTTACTTTGTTCTTGTTTTATTAATTTTCATATTCTTATGTTAAATAATAAATAATAATAGGTTTTGATTGGCTATCGAAAGAGGCTTTTGGAAAAATTGGAGATTTACTAACAAACAGAGAAAATGAAGTCGAATTAGCTAGATGAGTAAAGCATAGTGAGAAATTACGTGAAATCGGTTTCCTAGAAGTTTTCCCCCTTATTTATTTTGAAATTAGGATAGCTCCCAAGAGGGGGGGGGGTGAATTGGAGTCTTTAAAATTATTACAATTTTTATTCTTTATTTAATATTAACAACTACAACAAGTAAATATAAAGACAATTCAATCACAAACAATCAAAATAAAAAATTCGATCTTTGTCTCAATGGCCTTGTAATGAATTGTATAGCACGCTGAATTTATGTAAGCCCTGTGTTTGTCCTAAACTCACGAGTCTTCTTTATGTTCAGCTTTTAAACAAACTTTCAGATTAATAAGTTTAGGTTGCTCAGCCAACGTATCCCTTTTAGTTTCCGTAATCATTGCTGATCAAACCAAAAACAAATTATCCTCCGGTCTATGTAATAACTAAACACTCAGAATCAATCAATTAAAAGCATACACGCAGATTATAAGTCTTTGCTGAAAAAGTAAAGAGTAAGGAAGAAGAGAGACACAAGATTTTATGAAGTTCATCTTATACCCAGCCTACGTCCTTGCCTTTGGCAAACCACCAAAGGATTCACTAGTTTAGTTCCGTTGACGAGTGGAACAATACTGATTACAAGCACTCCTTCCGTTAGGCTAAAGTTCGCCTCTCCAAACGATATACCCTCATTTGGTCCAACGATTTTGCAGCCCTGAATCGTCTATGAATAAGAATCAAGATACAGAAATTTTGTGTATAATAAAACACTCTCACAGCAGAGTAGGTTAGTACAACATTCAGGATAATAATACTTCAAAGTAATTCAAATATAAAAGAATTTGAAGCTCAATTCTTAGTATGAATCACCAAATATCTTTCAAAATATGAAAGATTCTGACTTTGAAAGCTTTGTTTCGGAGTTTGAATCAGCAGCAATTCAATAGTTGGACACAAGAAAGTTTGAGAGCCTTTGTGAACTTTGATTGCTTGAAAATTGCTTGGATGCCTCAAACCTTTGAAGATTGGGGCTATTTATAGATGTTTAGAAACAATTCCTTACCCCCAAAGTTTTCTTAAAATAGTTTCCAAGTTTTTTAAAATAATAGTGTCCAGAAATTTTGTTTAAAAAATCTTCCCGTTGAGACTTTTTAAGCCAACGTTCGATTGGCAGTCGCCTGTCATAGAACAAACTCTCAACATAGAACACCGGCAGTCGTCTGCCAGAACCAAGGCAGTCACTTGACATGTTTACCCAGGTGCTTGGCATGTTCAGGCAGTCACCTGTCTTGCGACTGTTTCTTTGAAAAAATCATTACTTAATTTGGCAGTCGCCTGCCATATCATGACAGTCACTTGGTCCTTCTTTATTTGAAAAAGCTTTTCTTTTTCAAAACTCTTTCTTTTCATTGATTATAAAAAAATTCTTTAAAGTATATAAAAAAAATATATTTTTGAATATTTTGAGAGCTTGAAATCAATTCATATTTGAAATTAACTTGAAGTACTTACATTTAGAACATCCTTAAAAAAAAATTATCCTTTGATCTTCAATCTTGTTCTTCCATCATCTTTAAGTATTTGATCTTCTCTTTGAGCTTTCACCAGTATATCTTTAATCCTTATGCTCTTTAAGATCTCTTTGTAATCCACAAGCTTTATTATGCTCTTCAAGATTTCTTTTTAATCCATAGGCTTCCTCATGCTTTTGAGCTTTGTCACTTCCTTTAAGCTTTGCCTTTTTCCTAAAAAACTTTTACTTGAACCACATTAAACACATCATGATTTGTTATCATCAAAATAATAATTGTAAGCCTTATTAGGCCAACAATCTCCCCCTTTTTTTATGATGACAAATCGAGAGCAAAAATAATAAGAATTAATACTCATGGCTCCCCTTATCAATAAGCATGAAACATTTTTATGGGTATGATGATAATTTATAAATGATCCATTCATTCCAATTCATAAACCACAAGATATGATTTATGATCCATATAAGTACAACAAGTTTTTCATAGCATATTTTTGTACTCACTTCTCTTAAACATCTTCCCCTTTGGACATCAATCAAAAAGGAGAAATAAATACAAAAATAGAGAAGTATTGCAATACAAAGTACTACTTTTAGAACATACTATCTGATAAAGCTTTAATACAGAAAGTGCTAAATAACTCATAGATGAAAACACATCAATCAGAAGCTTCCATAGATCCACTTTCATCATCTCCTTCCTCTTGTTCACCAGATTCATCATCACTTGATGTAGCAGAGCTGATATTTATTGGAGATTTGCCTTTAAAGGAACTGGCCAACTGTTATTCAATCTTATCAACTCGCTTATCAATACTTGAACAATGAGTTTTTATAGTAGACACTTTCTCTTACAGAGTACAAAGTCCAGATTTCATTCCAGCACTGAAAGTCATATAATGATTAAAAAATGGAACGAACCATTTTGGGATCAAGTTGAACGGAGGATGTAGGTATGGAAGATGGGGGTGGTGGTGCAGATGATACATGACGACGTCTCTTATGAAACCATCCTTGAGGAGAGTTCTTATATCCCATACGTTTAAGAATAGTATCAGAAAAAATATCGTAATGGGTTTTGCTAGTGAAGTTAATTGATGGTGTAAGAATATTAAAGTGAGCAAAAACCATATTTAACATCCCAACATATGGTAGAACAATATGAGGGGCATCAACTTTCATAATAATCCATTGGATAATTAGGCTTGGAAGATCCATCTTTTTCCCTTTGAGAATACACCACATTACAAAACAATCTAGGAATGAAATATGATCATGAGAACCAGAATGTGGTAAGATGTTGTTTGTAATGAGTTTGTGCAGGATTAGAGCTTTTAGATTAAGCTGTTTGTAAAGAGGTGGATACCCAAAATTAACAGGAGTTTCTGTCATGATTAAAGGAAAAAATTCTTGTGGAGTAAAACCCTAGGACAAAATCCATTGTTTCTTAACAATGTGAACCTCAAAATTTCCTGGCTTGATTCAAAGAATTTTTCCCAAAGATATAGGAGTTAGATGAATATTTTGCCCAAGCAAATTGGTTTTGATCCCATTATCACATCGTCCCATATTTGCATAGAAAATCCGAACAACATTGGGATAATATCCTTTAGCTTGATATGTAATAAACCTATCCCATCCAATATCCTTAAAGAGTTCCATGATTTTAGGAAAATATGAATTGAAGAACGTTACATCAAGAACTTTATCTAAAATAGGTTTAGCTGAAGCAATCTGATTCCGATAAAGTTGCTTAGCATGTGGAGTCATTAACCTTTTCTCCACCTCATCATTATTGATCCTTGTTGAAGACGAAGATCCCTTGATACCAACTGATTTGGATCGTGGCATATTTGTATGGAGGAGAAGAACAGGGAAATCCTAGGTTAGGTTCGTGATTTGATGAGTAGAAAGGATTAGAACCTTTGTTTCAAGCTGATTTGAACAAGATATTTGTATGGAAAAAGATAGGGAAGAGAAATTTCAAAGAGAAAGATGAATGAGCAGGCGCCTGATGGAAGTTAAAATGACTTAAGAAGGGTTTTAAACCCTACAGCCACGAGGCAGTCGCCTACTATAATGTGGCAGGCGCCTGTCCATGTGGAATCTGAAAAGTCAGTAGCCTGGCACCTTGGTGGCAATCGCCTGCCAAGTAGAACAGAGTTTAGTTGACTTCTCGACTATGCAACATGCCCAATTCTTTTCTTATGAATATAAATCGCTTTTCAGATAGTGGTTTTGTGAATATATCTGCTAATTGGTCATTTGAATTTACAAATTCTAGCATTATATCTTCGTTTTGCACATGATCTCTCAAGAAATGATGTCTTATGTCAATATGTTTTGTTCTTGATACTGGATTTTTTGAAATATTAATGGCACTTGTGTTGTCACATTTTATGGGAATAGTTTGATATTGTATTTTGAAATCTTTTAGTTTCTGTTTCATATACAACGTTTGGGCACAACAACTTCCTGCAGCTATGTATTCTGCTTCTGCTGTGGATAATGCTATAGAATTTTGTTTCTTTGAAGACCATGAAACTAAAGAGTGTCCTAGAAAATGACACATTCCACTTGTACTTTTTCTATCTATTTTACATCCAACAAAGTCTGCATGTGAATAACTAATCATTTTAAATTCAGTTTCCTTTGGATACCATAAACCTAGTTCAAGTGTACATAATAAATATCTAAGGATTCTTTTAACTGCTATTTGGTGTGATTCCTTTGGAGTTGATTGAAACCTGGCACACATACATACGCTAAACATAATATTGGTCTAATTGCTGTTAAATAAAGTAAGCTTCCTATCATTCCTCGGTAATGCTTAGTATCTACTTGTTTTCCTTTTTCATCTTTGTCAAGACTAGTTGAAGTACTCATAGGAGTTCCTATAGGTTTACTTTCTTCCATATCAAACTTCTTTAACATATCTTTAATATATTTGGTTTAATTTATGAAAGTTCCATTTTTTGCTTGTTTGATTTGTAAACCTAGAAAATAATTTAATTCTCCCATCATACTCATTTCAAACTCTTCTTGCATGGATTTAGCAAATTCATTACATAAATCCTTATTGGTTGCCCCAAAAATAATATCATCAACATAAATTTGTACTATAAGCATATCTTTGTTTTTTGTTTTTATGAACAGCGTACTATCTATCTTTCCTCTTGAGAAATTATTTTGGATTAGGAACTTACTTAGTCTTTCATACCAAGCTCTAGGAGCTTACTTTAATCCATATAGAGTTTTAGTTAACTTAAATACATAATCTAGATTTTTTGAATTTTCAAAACCAGGAGGTTGTTTTACATAAACCTCTTCATTTATATATTCATTTAAGAAAGTACTTTTTACATCCATTTGACATAATTTGAAATCCCTATAGGTTGCATAAGTTAAGAGCATCCTAATTGCTTCCATTCTTGCTACGGGGGCAAAAGTTTCATCGTAATCAATACTTTCTTCTTGATTATATCCTTGAGCTACTAGCCCAGCTTTATTTCTTACAACAACTCCATTTTCGTCCTTTTTATTTCTAAACACCCATTTAGTTCCTATGATTGATTTATCTTTAGGTTTTGGTATAAGTTCCTATACTTGACTTCTTTCAAATTGATTTAGTTCCTATTGGATAGGTATAATCTAGGAGTCATCTTTTAAAGCTTCATCAATATTTTTGGGTTCTTCTTGAGATAAAAAGGCATAATGATTATAAATATTTTTCAAAGAAGCTCGAGTGGTTATACCTTTTGAAGTTTCTCCAAGTATTTGTTCTTTTGGATGAATTTTAGAATATTTCCATTCTTTAGGTAGTTCTAGACTTTCTACAACGTTTTCATTTGAGGTCTCTTTAATATTTTCTTCCTTTATTTTAAGATCTTCTTCTTTTCGTGAAACATCTTCTTTTTCATCATTTTGAATTTTATTTTCATAAATGTTGGATTCATCAAATGTTATGCGTATTAATTCAATGATAGTAAGAGTTCTCCTATTATAGACCCTATAGGCTTTGCTATTTGTAAAGTAGTCTAAAAAGATACCTTCATCAGATTTTGCATCAAACTTTCCTAAATCATCTTTAGTGTTAAGAATGAAGCATTTGCACCCAAAACATGAAAGTAAGAAATATTAAGTTTTCTTCCTTTCTATAATTCATATGGTGTTTTATCTATACTTGATCTTATAGATATCCTATTTATAATATAGCATGCTGTGTTTACAGCTTCAGCCCAAAAGTATTTAGGTAAATTATTCTCATTAAGTATAGTTCTTGCCATTTCTTGTAGAGTTCTATTTTTTTTTTTCTACAACTCCATTTTGTTGTGGAGTTCTAAGTGTTGAAAAATTGTGAGATATTCCATGTTCATTACAAAATTTATCGACTTCCTAGTTCTTAAACTCTTTTCTTTGGTCACTTCTAAAACTTGTTACATTATAGCCCTTCTCATTTTGTAATTTCTTACATAAGGAAATTAACATATTACAAGCTTCATCTTTATTAAATAGAAATAATACCCAAGTAAATCTTGAATAATCATCCACTATTACAAAAGCATATTGTTTTCCTTCTAGGCTTAAATTTCTAGTTGGACCAAATAAATCTAGATGTAAAAGTTCTAGGGGTCTTTTAGTAGAAATATACTTTTTCTTTTTAAGGCTAGTTTTAACTTGCTTTCCTTTTTGGCATGCGTCACATATCTTGTCTTTTATAAATTTGGTATTTGGTAATCCCTTAACAAGATTTTTCTTTGATAATTTGGATAATAAGTCCATGCTAGCATGTCCTAACTTTGCTCGCATGTCCTAACTTCCTATGCCATAGCCAACTTATATCATTCATGGCTGCTAAACAAGTTACGTTTTGATTTGTTAGATTCTCAAGATTTATACAATAAACATTATTTATCCTAAGAGCTATAAATAAGATTTTATTTTCTTTGGGATTCTGAATAACACATTTTTCTTTCTTAAAGATTATTTCAAACCCTTTGTCACTTAATTGTCTTATGCTTAAAAGATTGTGTTTTAAACCTTCTACCAATAATACATTAACAATAGTAATAGACGGTTCTTTACCTATTCTCCCGATGCAAATGATCTTACCTTTGGCATTGTCCCCCGAAGGTGACATATCCTCCATCCTTTTGTTTTAATGATGTAAACTTGGACCTATCGCCGGTCATGTATCTTGAACATCCGCTGTCCAAGTACCACTTGTACGTTGATGATGTTGTCCTAAAACATACCTACAATGGAGGATTCATTTGGTTAGTTTTAGGAACCCAAATCCTTTTTACTTTCTTTATTTTGTTGTTAGATCCATTATTGACTTTCCATTCTCCTTGTATTTTCACATACTTCCTTTTTAGTGGGCAATCAAACATTACATGACCTTTGGTCTTGTACATATAGCAAGTAGTGTGTTCATGTTTGTTGTGTGAGGAAGTGCTAGCATAGTGCTTGGCTTCCTTTACAAAATATCCCATGTATAATTTCTTATTCTTTTTGTTTGGTTTACCATTGTAACCTATTCCTTCTTTATTCCCATATAGCCTTTGCTGTCCAATCATTTTTTGAAAATTATCTTTCCCTTTAGTAAAATTATATATAACTTGTTCTTTATCTTCTACTAATTTCTTTAGTTCATTTATTTCTTGATCCTTTTTACTTCAGTTTTATTTATGAGTTTGGGAAAATTCTTGAGTTACTTTACTTACTTCTTCCTCTAATTTCTTCATAAAAGAATCTTTTTCTTCTTCAATAGTTTTAAATGATTCAAGTTGCTCTAGAAGTTCTTTATTTTGATCTTTCAAGGTTATATTTCTTTTGAAAATTTTTATAAATCTTTTATGTAAAGAAAATAATTTAGCTTGTAATTTTTTGTATGAGGGCATACTATTACATGACTCATCATAAGATTCATTACTAGATTCGGTTGAAGAGTAGTAGGAGTTTACCTCTTCATCATTTTCCATGAAGCATATGTTGACTTTACGAGTCCAATCTTGTTTTGATAATGACAAATCACTTGATATTTGATCTGTGCATTGAGTTTATGAACAGGACTTACACTAAGCATGCACGGAAAGTTAACAAATCTTGGCAAGATCCATGGAACTCAAAGAGTACGGGAATCAAGATGCAAGCGGCAAAGTTCAAGAATATCTTGGGAAAAGGGTATTTAGAACTCATGTACTAACATTTTCATATGATTTAATTTGAGACTCATTATAACTTAGAATGGTTTTAGGATTCATGCATTTCATGTACATCATTAGGAAACTCTCATGGACCTTGAAATGTTTTTAAAATCATGAAAAATATATTTTATCAAAGACCCAAGAAAAGGAGTCAAGTAGATTTTTTAGTTAGAAATGAAAATTTGAGAAAATGGGGATTTCGGTCGCCTGAACTCAAACCTCAGTAGTCTGAAGAATTTCTTCGGTTGCCTGAAGATTAAGTTCAGTCACCT
Organism: Malania oleifera; assembly: GCF_029873635.1. Classification (NCBI taxonomy): domain Eukaryota; kingdom Viridiplantae; phylum Streptophyta; class Magnoliopsida; order Santalales; family Ximeniaceae; genus Malania; species Malania oleifera. The sequence continues at coordinate 51,630,151 of NC_080418.1, forward strand.
GAAGAATTAAATGGAAAAGACAGAAACTAGCCAAGGCTCTTCGGTCACGTGACCTTGGAACCTTAGGCGCCTGAAGTTGACACTTCAAGAGCCTGAAGTCGAGTTCAGTTGCCTGAACTCGCGGGAAAGCCTAAATATCAGTTCTTTATTAGAAAGACACATGAAGTATCTTATTGATCTAACGGCTGAGATTAATTCTAAGGGTAATATAATATATATTATGAATATCTAAACCCTAGAACACAAGCTAAGAGACACAACAAGAAAGATATACATCTTATTGCAAGACTTGAACCCTAGAGCCAATTTTCTACACTTCAATCTTCTTCCATCTTTGTTGGGAAAATCTTTACTGAAATCAAAAGGGCATTCATTTATCCAACTAAACTTTAATCCGGTATTAAGGTTTGATCTGTCAAGTTATTACTTTTCAAGAACCTCTCATCTCTTTACGTGTTTATCATTAGAAAAAGGTTTTGATCTTGAGTGTGTATTCACATATAAAAATTGATTTTCGAAAAGAACATGTTTTGAGAAAAAACTTGTTAGCTTGGTTGATTGATTTGCGATTCAAGAACTACATAAACACATATTCATATATATATATTGTTCATTGGGCTTCTTATTGAAAAACCTACTTTGATTAAAATATTGGAACTTGAAGGAAAACTTTGTGATTTTTGATAGAGTTGTATTCAAGTCAAATTTTTGTTAAATAGCTCATTTCAAATATACTTGTGCATCTTTACAAAGTGAATCAAGGACCCTAGTGGACTCCAAAGCATTCCAAATATTTTTCACTTGGGAGTTTTGATTAAATACGAATTTGTGTGTTGACACATATCATACATCAAACGATTGTATCGTTTTTCATACATTCTTGGGCTTCAAGTTATATCGTATGTTAATGTACTAGGACATTGAATTGTACTCACAAGCTTTGTTAGAAGCATTGTTTTGAGTGTTATTTTCAGATTTCATTGTAAACACGGTTCAGGTTGTGAACCGGGTGTGAGAAGGAAGCTATACCTCTTGTGAGCAGCAGATAAGGAGGGAGCTGTACCTCTTGTAAGCAGCGGTTTGTAAGGGAAGCTTCGTGCCACTTTAAGGAGCAGGGTTTTTAGTGAATCCTTGAGTTGTTGCTTAAGGCGTGGACGTAGGCCAAGTCGGCTAAACTTTGTAAAATCGCGTTTGTCTTCTCTCTTCCTTTTACTTTTTATTTTTAGCACTATATTTAAATTGAGCATATTGCATGCATAGATAGAATTGCCACACTCACACATAATTGAGCAACTAGAAGTAGTTGGTAAACTTATAAGAAGTATGTAAAAGGAAATTAAGTGGATTTGTTTTAATATCCAATTCACCCCCCCTATTAGGATTACACCTTAATCAACAGCATACGTTTGCCATCTCTTGTCCACTTGATTCGTTTTCAGTTTCGCTGAAGCTTGAGTCATCCCAAGTAGCCTTCATAGCTTCCTTCTTTTTCTTCTTGTCTTTCTTGAGTAAAGGGCAGTCTGGTTTGATATGTCCTGGTTTCTTACAATGATAGCATATAGGAGGTTCATTTTTACTTTTATTTTATTTTCTACTTGATTTTACCCTTTCAGTTTTTCTTTTGTTGAACTTCTTAGGAAATCTTTTATTTCTTCTATAAAACTTTCCTAGCCTCTTAGTGATGAATGCTAATTCATCTTGATCTAATTCACTTGATTCACTTTCTTCTTCGCTTGAGCTGTGGCTTGATGCTTTTAGTGCAATAGATTTCTTATACTTTGGTTCAGGATTTCTTTCTTTTAGAGCCATTTCAAAAGTAAGAAGTGATCCTATGAGTTCATCTAAGGAAGTGGTCTTAAGGTTTCTTCCTTCGGTAATTGTTGTAGCCTTAGGTTCCCATATTGAGGGAAGGCCTCTCAAAATTTTCCTAATCATTTCATAGGTGGTATGTGTTTTTCCTAAGGCACTTAAGGAGTTAATTATATGAGTGAATCTTGTGTACATACTTGATATGGATTCATTTGAATTCATTTTGAATGCTTCATATTCATTAGTTAACATGTCTATTCTATTGTCCCTAACATCAATGGTTCCTTCCTATGTGACTTCTAATTTGTCCCATATTTCTTTAGCTGTTTTACAAGCCATTACCCTATTGAATTCGTTAGCATCTAAGGCACAATATAAAGCATTTATAGCACTTGAGTTTATTTGAAGCATCTTATAATCTGAATCAATCATATCCTTTTTCTCTTTTGGAATATGTTTTCCATCTATTATTTTGGTGGGAACAAGGTCTCCATCCACAACTACTTCCCATGCTTTCCAATCCATGTGTTGGAGGTAGATTTGCATTCTCTTTTTCCAAAAGGTGTATTTGTGTCCACAAAAGATTGGTGGACGAGTTGAGGATTGGCCCTCTCCAAAAGGAGCTACTCCTATGTTAGTCATTTAGATCTTTTTATAGCTGCTTGTTAGGAATTTGTTATAACTAGGCTCTGATACCAATTGAAATTAGGATAGTTTCCCAAGAGAGGGGGGGGGGGGTTTGGAATCTTTAAAATTATTTCAATTTTTATTCTTTATTTAATATGAACAACCACAACAAGTAAATATAAAGACAATTCAATCACAACCAATCAAAATAAAAAATTCGATCTTTGTCTCAATAGCCTTGTAATGAATTGTATAGCACGTTGAATTTATGTAAGCCCTGTGTTTGTCCTAAACTCACGAGTCTTCTTTATGTTCAGCTTTTAAACAAACTTTCAGATTAATAAGTTTAGGTTGATCAGCCAACGTATCCCTTTTAGTTTCCGTAATCATTGCTGATCAAACCAAAAACAAATTATCCTCCGGTCTATGTAATAACTAAACACTCAGAATCAATCAATTAAAAGCATACACGCAGATTATAAGTCTTTGCTGAAAAAGTAAAGAGTAAGGAAGAAGAGAGACACAAGATTTTACAAGGTTCGGCTTATACCCAGCCTACGTCCTCGCCTTTGGCAAACCACCAAAGGATTCACTAGTTTAGTTCCGTTGACGGGTGGAACAATACCAATTACAAACACTCCTTCCGTTAGCCTAGAGTTTGCCTCTCCAAACGATATACCCTCGTTTGGTCCAACGATTCTACAGCCCTAAATCGTCTATGAATAAGAATCAAGATACAAAAATTTTGTGTATAATAAAACACTCTCACAACAGAGTAGGTTAGTACAACATTCAGCACAATAATACTTCAAAGTAATTCAAATATAAAAGAATTTGAAGCTCAATACTTAGTATGAATCACCAAATATCTTTCAAAATATGAAAGATTCTGGCTTTGAAAGCTTTGCTTCGGAGTTTCAATCAGTAACAATTCAATAGTTGAACACGAGAAAGTTTGAAAGCCTTTGAGAACTTTGATTGCTTGAAAATTGTTTGGATGTCTCAAACCTTTGAAGATTGGGGCAATTTACAAATGTTTAGAAGCAATTCCTTACCCCCAAAGTTTTCTTAAAATAGTTTCCAAGTTTTTTAAAATAATAGTGTCCAGAAACTTTGTTTAAAAAATCTTCCCGTTGAGAGTTTTTAAGCCAACGTTCGATTGGCAGTCGTCTGCCACGATTTGACAGTTGCCTGTCATAGAACAAACTCTCAACACAGAACACTGGCAGTCGCCTGCTAGAACCAAGGCAGTCGCATGACATGTTCACCCAGATGCCTGGCATGTTCTAGAAGTCGCCTGTCTTGCTACTGTCTCTTTGAAAAAACCATTACTTAATTTGGCAGTTGCCTGCCATATCATGACAGTCGCCTGACCCTTCTTTATTTCAAAAAGATTTTCTTTTTCAAAACTCTTTATTTTCGTTGATTATAAAAATATTCTTTAAAGTATATATAGAAAATATATTTCTGAATATTTTGAGAGCTTCAAATCAATTCATATTTGAAATCAACTTGAAGTACTTACATTTATAACATCCTTAAAAAAAATGATCCTTTAATCTTCAATCTTGTTCTTCCATCATCTTTAAGTATTTGATCTTCTCTTTGAGCTTTCACTAATATATCTTTAATCCTTATGCTCTTTAAGATCTCTTTTTAATCCATAGGCTTCCTCATGCTTTTGAGCTTTGTCACTTCCTTTAAGCTTTGCCTTTTTCCTGAAAAACTTTCACTTGAACCACATTAAACACATCATGATTTGTTATTATCAAAATAAGAATTGTAAGCCTTATTAGGCCAACAGATTTGATACGTGGCAACCAATTTTATTTTCCCTTAAATAATTTATTTAAAGTAGCCTTATTTCAATTTCGCATTCTAATATTATTAATATTTCTAAATAAAATCAAGATTAGTATAATTTCGGTACTTGATAAAATTAAGATACCAATCCCTAAGAGCGATACTCTTCATATCACTATATTATAAAACTACGATACTGTGCACTTGCAATTTTGCATCGATCAACAGATTTTTTACAAGAGGCATTAGACGATTTATCGCATAATATAACACAAGAATTAGCACAGGAATCATTAATAGAGATAGAATTAGGATCATATACCTCTTCATTTGCTAAAGCTACCTGCCTACGTCCCCACCTCAAGCCATAGCTTAAGGATTCCATTATTTGCTCACTTAATAGGGCAGAGCGACGCCATTTACAATACCCCTTATGAGGCAGAATCTCCTTAGCTCAATTATGGGGCTGAGCCACAACCGGTTCTCCTTATAAGGCGGAGTCCCCTCAGCTTAATTCACCAGGCTGAGCCAAATTGGTTTCTCCTTACGAGTCAGAGTCTCCTCAGCTCAATTATGGTGCTGAGCCACAACCAATTTTCCTTACGAGGTGGAGTTTCCTTAGCTCACCTAATCGAGTTAGAGCCAAACCAGTACACCTTACAGGGCGGTGTATTCCTCTTTAGACCACACTTGGAATACAAAGAAATAATTTTTTTGTATACAAACAAAGTGCTTCTCAAATAAGTAGATGTGTACAAATTGAAGATCTAAAATGCACTCTCAGATGATATGAAATAATGCTCAATAGAGTAAGAGTATTTTTCTTTATAAAATATTGCACTCTTTAAAAAAGATATGTATGATAAAATTTTCAAAGATTTAAACCCAAGTAAATATTTCTCCTAAAAATATATTTCAATAAAAACTATAGGAGAACCTAGGCTTTGCTTTTGAAGGGATTTTTGCACAAATGAAAATATTTGATCTTTGATTTGAAAAATAGAGTATGCAATAGATACTTCAAAGATCTTAAACCCTCAAGCAATTTCCCAACTAATGATATTAAAAAATATAATTTAAGGGAAGTTAGAGTTTTAAGCTCAAAAAAGAATTTTGCAAATAAACACAATGAGCTTTTGGAATCATGCAATGAATGTGCAAAGGATTCACAAGCAGTAAAAAGTTTTCCTCAAAGCTAACTCTCAAAGATGATTTTCAAATATAAAGAGTGAGTGAGAGTGAATGCTTACTAATGCTATGAAATATGCCCACTAGAATGATTCTTCAACAATCTTTTGGAGCAAAGAATTTTGCTATAGAAGCAAGTAAGAAATAACCTATGCTCTCTTTCAAAAAGATTTTTCAAAGAAAAAAATAGAAAGAGAGTAAAACATTTAAGCACAAAATATTTTTGGAGGATTTATTATCTAAGCATTACTTAAAATGAGGTATGAAGGGGGTATTTATAGATTTTATAAAAATATGGCCGTTTGGGGACACAGAGGGTATTTTAAGTTTGTTTAATTCAAAATTAAACAGGTTTTAGCACTGAAAAATATCCAAACCCGAGAGAGTTGGTCGATTGACGACTTCTTCGGTCCAGTGACCTAAGCTAAAAATTCAAATTTCTTGAGGGCTCATTCAATTGGGGAAATTGTCAGTCGGCTTACCTCAGGTGATTTTCCACTCTTCATAGGCTCAGTCGGTGGCCTTAAAATTTGGTTGGCTGAGTGAATAGTGTCGGTCCACTGGAGCTATTTTGTTCTAAAAATGTTGGTTGGCCTAGGTATGTGGATGTGCCAAGTTCTATGGTCGGTCGACTATGAAAACTTAATTGGAAAATGGTCGGTCGACTAAGTTTTGTCAAATTTTGACTTCAGCCCGAAGGCATGATCAGTCAACCGAGCTAGTTTGAACTAGTAAGGTTCGATCAATCGAGGTCTTTGAACACTTGAGTTTTTGCCCTAATTTTGACCCTAAAACTATTCCAAAACCTTAGTATGATTTTAGCTTTTATGAAAAGGATTTTTTTTATTAAAGTTTAGGTCCCCTGAAGGCCTGTCTACGGTCATTCAGCTCACCTAACTAGGTTAGAGCCAAACTGGTAAGCCTTATAGGACGGTGTATTCCTCTTTAGGCCACGCCTGGAATACAAAGAAATAAATTTTTTGCGTACAAACAAAGTGCTTCTCAAATAAGCAGATGTGTACAAATTGAGGATCTAAATGCACTATTAGATGATATGAAATAATGTTTGTTAATTCAGGTGTAAACCCAAGAGGGGGGTGAAATGGGTATTTTAAAAATTTTTAAGTTTATTTTACCACTTAATCCCTATTTCAATATTTAACAAATTAGTTGTAGGGGCTTGAAATTAATTCAAATTATTATCTCAATAAATTCTATTTTACTCAATTAATTATCAAGTGCGTATAATATAAATCAATGTACAACCATGCAAAAGCTGATAATGAAATGCAAACGGAAATTAAAAAGATAAGGGAAGAGAGAAGGCAAATACGATTTTACGAGTATGTCCTCGCCTTGAGCAACCCACTCAAGGATTCCACTAAATCCCTACTCCTTTAAATGGGATGGAGCTTCCCATACAATCTACTGCTTACAAGAGACACAACTTCCTCATCACTCGGTTCACAACCTGAATCGTGATTACAATATAAAATTTCAAATCTACAAAGTCTCAATATTGCTTCTAACAAAGCTAGTGAGTACAATGGTAAATGTAAAACATATTCATATAATAAAACTTGAAGCTTAGTATATATGTAACGATGATATTGTTATATGAATGATATGCTTTACGAATCAATCCTTTAAATCAATATCTCCCAAATATGATTTTATAAATAAATGCTTTGGAGAAACAATAAGGTTCAATTTAAGTATATTTTAAGCAAAATTAGAAAACAAGATCTTTTCAAAAATAATCTTTGATAATGCGCAAATCTATATTCTTGCTATTAATAATCTGTAACGTTGGATCTTTGAATAAATAAACAGCTTTGAATATAGCAAAGATTTAAACACTATGTTTTAAAAATAATATCCCTTAATAATATATATTTAGAGGTTCTTAGGATTTGCAATCAAACTTCTTACACTAATCAAATAGCAACCCATTGAATGAAGATACATTAAAAACTTTCTTCAAGATTTAGTTTTAAACAAGATCTTTTCTCACGTAGTGATCTTCCACAAATATGTATATATACAGATAATAACTCAAGATCAACTTCTCAAACTGAATATTCACTAATAAGTTTGTAAGATGAAAAACTCTTTGAGAACAAAAAAACACTTGGTTTGATCACCAAACCTCAATACCAAAGTTGTTTGCACAATAGTTGCTGGAACCCTTTTGAAAATCAACACAACCCAAGCTTTAATATGATGTAAACGCTTTGAAATCCCAGACAAGAGCTCAGCAAAAAGTACAACAATGTTTAGAGATGTGTATATGTTCAAGGCTCCCAATTCTATTCCCAAAGTTGAGGCACTAGGGTTTAGAGGTTGATTATATAGGTAATCTCGGCCTTAGAATAAGTCCTGACCGTTGGATTAATTTGATCAAGTGTATAACCCGCGTGTTCTCTCGCTAAAAATTAGATTTTTAAACTCCTCGCGAGTTCAGACGACTGAAGATTCGGGTTCCGACGTCTGATGTTCCTTAAAGCACTGAAAATTATAGTCTACACACATGGTCGGATGACTGAACTATGGGTTTAGTCTTCTAAAGTCCCAGCTCAGACGATTGAATGAAGGTTCAGACGTCTAAAGTAAAACTTCAATCATCTGAAGTTGCATCTTCAGACTTTTGAGGGTAATCCTCAATTGTTTGGGTAGTCCAACTTCAGTTTATTTATTTATTTATTTTTATTTTGTTTTCAAAAACCATTTTTGCTTTCTTGCTTTACTTCTTTATAAAACATTTTTTGGGGTTTTAAATAGAGTCTCTAAGTTAATGAATAACCCCTAAAAAATTTTCATGAGATGCATGAGTCCTAAGGTCAGTTTAGGGTATATTTCGAGTTTTGAATTAAATCATATGAAATATGTAAATACATTCAGTTCTAAATACCCATTCCCATGACGATCTTGAACTTGATGCTTGCATCTTCATTCTTATACTCTTTCAGTTCCATGGTTTGTGTCAAGTTGTATATGTTGACCTTATAGGTCATGTCCGGTTTTGATTATAACAAATACTCATAATATCTAATGGGTATTTGAGATTATGTGCAGGAATCTCAATTGTCAAGATCAAGATGCATGTGAAAGAAAATAAAGCTTGAAGACCAATTCATATTTTTCAATTGTAATATATATATATATATATTCAACTGTGTAATTGGTCTTTAATAGTAATTAGGGCTTTTTGTATGTAATAATCACACACATCATATGTATGGTCAAATACGTAAGCTCAAAATGAAAATGACCTTAGGGTTTACCTTTCGGTCGACCGAAGGTCGACCAACATCGGATTTTTTCGGTGTCTTCAAAAGGACTCAGAAATGACCCTAGGACACTCACCCATGCATTTATTTGTGATAGGCACTTGAATAGGGTGTTTGTGAATCAAAACAGGACCGAAATACACACTTTGTGCACCTTCGGTCGACTGACCTAGGTAGTTGATTCTACCCTGGTCGACCGAACCGGTCTTGGTTAACCAATTGACCACAGCCCGGTAGACCGAACCTCCTAAGAGTCAAACATTTGACTATCTGGTTGACCGAGCGAAAATTGCATACCAACTACCTGGTCGACCGAGAGTCCTAGAGAGAAATCCCAATGGTTTGGTCGACCGAATCGCCCAATTCAAAATGTCCTGGTCGACCGAACTTCTGTAAAATGGAAAAATCGCCTCAGATATGTACGTCCGGTCGACCAAGTCCCTAGTTCAAAAATGTTCTAGTCGACCGAGGCATATGAACTTCAGTTGATCAAAAGTGTTCTGGTGGACCAGGCCTCTCGGGTTGCCCTGAATTTTTTATCGTGGTTAATTTTTTAAAATAGGGTTAAAATAATTAAAAGATCATTAAACTTTTCTAATACTACCAGTCTTGTCCCCACAGTCATAATTCATGGGATGTCTATATATATCCTTTCATTTGAGATTATTAGCATGAGATTAGCCACTTTGATTAGGAGAGATTCTCTAAAATTTCCAAAACCTATAATACTCATATCTAAGCCTCAACCACTTATACTTACCTTCTCCTATTACCAAAAGTCATTTGTAAGTTGATTGAGTGATTGTCTAGAAAGGTTTGCTCTCCTTGGGTGTTTGATTGAAACGATTTTCTTGAGAGCCAAACCTAAGTGTTCTTAGGGGGTTTTGTTCATAAGCCTATCCTAAGAAGACTTACCTAAGCTTCTAAGAATTGCATTTGTGTTGCAATTTCTTAGAAAGCTTGTATTTGTTTTTGGATTGCAAAACATTTTCAAAACATACTCAAATATCTTGCGTGATTTATCTTGACATATTTGTGAAAAGATATTTGTGTTTGTGATATTGATCTTTTCTACAATATTCATTAACTTACATATCCTTTGCTGAATACAAAGATTGAATATCCTTTTGCAAACCAAACATATACATTACTAGAGCATTATACGATTGAGAAAATCTACCAATTGAAATATACATATATATTGTTTGGCTAGTATCTTTGTGTGAGCTATTAGATTGAACACATATTGTGATACAAAGATCATACTAGTTGACACTCTCATGTACTCATTACACAGATAGCAAATATTTTGAGAGTTAAAATATTAGATCACACTGAGCTTACATATTAAATCATTTTGTGGTGTATGTGACTGAGCGCATCCAAGTGCATATCTGCTTTGCACGAAAGCACACTGTACCAATATTATTTGATTGCAAATACTGTTGTATTTCCAAGCATGAACCTGAAGAGGGAGACTAACCCTGGAATAGTTTTGGATTGGCTTAGACCTAGTTAGGAAAGTTAGGTGCGCCATTTTATTAAGGCGTGTAGGTTGAGGTCAGCCTCGCTAATTGACCTAGTTAAGGTTGAGGTCAGCCCTATGGTAATTGACCTGGTTGTAATCGGTGCCGCTCCATCCTTAAGTGAGCTATTAGTGGAATTCTTGGGCTTGCGAGTTAGAGGCGGGGACATAGGCACAGTTGGCCGAACGTCGATAACATATCGTGCGTTTGTTTATATTTCTGCACTTTATATTAACCGCACATGTATGTTATTATGTGAATGATGCGCTTGATTTAAATTTTCGTATATTATATTTATCAGCGTATTTGGAATTGCATAGAAAGACCCTCGGTTGTAATATTCTGCTAACATCTAGTTCAACCTAGGAGAAAAGTTTAAAATTCCAATTCACCCCCCTCTCTTGGGAATACACCAATTCTAACAGTATATCCTTTAATCCTCATGGATTTAATGACTTTCTAACCTTTTGTGCATGCTAAATATTGTTCTCGTTCACAGTCTCAATGCACAGATCAAATATTAAGTGATTTATCATTATCAAAACAGGATTGGACTCATAAAGTTAACAATGTTCGATAGAGTAACATTATTTTTCTTAATAAAATGTTGCACTTTTTAAAAAATATGTGTATGATAAAATTTTCAAAGATTTAAACCCAAGTACATATTTCTCCTAAAAATATAGGAGAACCTAGGGTTTGCTTTCAAAGGGATTTTTGCACAAATGAAAATATTTTATCTTTGATTTGAAAAATAGAGTACATAATAGATACTTCAAAGATCTTAAAGCCTCAAGTAATTTCCCAACTAATGATATCAAAAAATATAGTTCAAGGGAGGTTAGAGTTTTTAGCTCAAATTTTTTTTTTTTGCAAATAAATACATTGAACTTTTGGAATCTTGCAATGAATGTGCAAATGATCCACAATCAGTAAAAAGTTTCCCCAAAGCTTACTCTCAAAGATGATTTTCAAATATAAAGAGTGAGTGAGAGTGAATGCTTACAAATGCTATGAAATATGCCCACTAAAATGATTCTTCAACAATCTTCTAGAGCAAATAATTTGCTATAGAAGCAAGTAAAAAATAATCTATGCTCCCTTTCAAAAATATTTTTCAAAGAGAAAAAGAGAAAGAGAGTAAAACATTTCAGAACAAAATATTTTGGGAGGATTTGTTATCTAAGCATTACTTAAAAATTAGTTATGAAGGGGGTATTTATAGATTTTATAAAAATATTACCGTTTAGGGGACACAGAGGGTATTTTAAGTTTGTTTAATTAAAAATTAAACACCTTTTAACACTGAAAAATATCCAAACCTGAGAGAGCTGGTCGACTGACAACTTCGTCAGTCAGCTGACTTAAGCTAAAAATTCAAACTTCTTAGGGGCTCTGTCAACCGAGGAAATCGTCGGTCGGCTGACCTCGGGTGATTTTCCACCCTTCATAGGTTCGGTCCGTGGATTTAAAAGCCGATCAACCGAGTGAACAGTGTCAGTCAACTGGGGCCATTTTGTTCTAAAAATGTCGGTCGACTGAGGTATGCAGATGTGCCAAGTTCTAAGGTCGGTCAATAGTGAAAACAAAATTGGAAAATGGTCGGTCGATGGAGTTTTGTCAAACTTTGACTCCTGGCATAAGGCATGGTCAGTCGATCAAGCTAGTTTGAACTGGTAAGGGTTGGTCGACTGAGGTCTTTGAACACTTGAGTTTTTGCCTTCATTTTTACCCTAAAGCTATTCTAAAACCTTAGTATGATTTTAGATTTTATAAAAAGGACTTTTGATTAAAGTTTAGGTCCTCCTAAGGTCTATCTATAGTCATTCTGAGTATTTAACTATATTACGTAGAACATGCATTATTACATGCAAAAAGTAAAATTAAATGCATTACAAATGAGATCTATTATGTCTTCATCTTCTTTCGCTTTTCATTATTCCATGGAATATGCCTGGAGTAAAAGCTCTAAGTCCTTCAGGCTTCCATGTTTACTCCCCTTTTGTTTGAGGTTAATAAAATACCTGTTCAAATGCTAAATACACACATAAGATACTTATGTTTTTATAGAATCAAAATAGGAATCAGATTCAAAAGGTCAGCAGTCGGTGCAAAAGATAAAACTCCTAGAAGGAGAAAGTTGAAATCTGAAAACACTCCAGAAGAGGTTACAGAGGTGGATAATCCATTCGACATTCACAAACCCATTTCTCCTAAAAAAAATCCCTATTTTGGAACCTCCTGAAGAGGAATATTCTGAAGAGAAAACTCGTGAAGAGACATCCCTTAAAATGGGACAGGTACCTAGAAATAATAATGAGATCTCAATTCGTTACATAGGATAAATATGAGATAGAAATAAAGTTATTGTCAACAACATATTTGCATATGTAGTGGCTGCTGACATTACCATAAGTAATGAGGATCTTGAATCTAAATCTATTAATGAATATCAATATAGAAGTAATTGGACAAAATGGAAAAAAGGCTATCTTATCAAATATTAAACTCTCTATTAAAAAGAAAAAATTTTGGACCTATAGTCTAGACACTAGAAGATATCTAACCTGTTGGATACAAATAGGTATTTATGTGCAAGAAAAATGAAAATAATGAAATTACTCGATGTAAAGCAAGGCTTGTGGCACAAGGTTTCTCGTAGAAACTCAAAATTGATTATGAGAAGACACATTTTCTCGTAATGGATGGAATCACTTTCAGATTCTTAATTGGGCGAGTAGTCACTGAACGACTGAACATGCGTCTTATGGATGTATTAACAACATACCTATATGGATTGTTGGATAGTGAAATTTATATTTGTTGACCTTATAGGTCATACCCTATTTTGATTATGGCAAATACTCCGATATTTAATATCAATCAAGTTTGTGTGTAGGTTCATATTAGCAAGATTGTATGATGGCATATGTTACCTTGAAGAAAAAGAAGACCCAGAAGATTAATTTGTTGTAATTTTATATTAAGTTTAATTCGGGTCTATAATACTAAAGTAGGGAAGGTCCATAATAATTAATGCATATCATGCATGTAGGAACTAATAAGCTCAAAGACCTTAGAAAGACCCTAGGTCCTTGCACTTACACTTAGGATAGTCTCCATTATCACATATACTATCAAGTGAACTTATTGAATCAAAACAGGACTTAAGGTGTTGAGTTAGTAGGGTTTCGAGTGACCAAACCTTGGTGTTCAAAACACCTCGGTCGATCGAACCATTGAATGGTCAAAAAGTTGACCTGACTTTGGGCGATCGAACTCAAATGAACTGAGTGTCCATGGTCGATCGAACTAAAGCCCTACTTTTTCCAATATCTTAGGTGCCCGAACTTCATGTTCAAAATACCCCTGGGCAACCAAATGTTCAAGTTCGGTAGACCGAACTTGAGACCAGGAGACTGAACCTCGGAAAGATTGGAAAATCGCCTTGCTCAGCAAACCGAACCCTCATTGAGGCACCCGAACTTCAAAAATCACTTTTTCTGTATGTGAGTGTTGGGAAACCGAACCTATGGCTCGATCGACCAAAACCTTCGGGTTGACTTAAATTTTACCATTGTTAATTGAGGTTAAACTGGGTTAATTTTCTTAAACTGATTTAAAAAATTTTAATTATTCCTTATGTATCCCCAACTATTATAATTTAGGCCTTCTTTATATATATGGGTTTATTTGCTCAGATTAGCATTTAATTAGCAATCCGATTAGCAAAATATTCTCTCTATTTTTGAGAACCCTTTTGCAAAATACAAAGCCTATACTCTTTCATACACTCATTCCTTAACTAAACCAAACCTTGTGAGAGTTATTTGAGTGATTATACATTGCTAGAAACTCTCATTGTATTGTTGTTGTTTGATTTTCATATTGAGAATTGAGCAAGGATTTTTCCCCTGATTTTATTTAATAAATCTGTGTGTGGGAAAAATCTTATAGCTAGTGAGTCTTTACATCTTCATTGCAAGACTCATTGAGCTTGTATTTTTGAGTGTACAAAAGTTTTTCACAAGCTTACTTTTGAATATTTTTTTGTGCTTAATTATTGATAAAATATTTTTGAGATATTCTAATTACTCTTGGTAGAAATCTTTGAAACCCTAAATTGTGATTGAGATTTTCATCTATACATAGTTTCAAAGATTAGCTTGTTGATACACTCTTGTGTGTGATTGAATATAGACATTACTCTGAGTGTTGTTTTCACACATATACATATGAGCTTATAGTTCTTACATTATCGGTATGTATTGATTATATTGGTGCAAATCTTCTTGATTGAGAAACATATAATTTGTATACATTCTATATTGTGTTTTTGTTGTATTTTAGGCTTGGCTTGAGGGGGCGTTAATCTAGCCCAGAAGGATTGATTGTAAAAGGTGGAGGTCAACCCTATGTTAATTTGACCTAGTTGTATTTCGGTGCCGCTCCATGCGTGAAGTGAGTTTTAGTGTAATCCTTGTACTTGTGAGTCAAGGAGGGGACATAGGCAGTTTGCCAAACCTCGATAACATATATGTCATTATCTCTGTTTACCTACTTTACCTTGCATGTGTAATTAGCCTACTTGTGTAATTTAATTTCAGCATATATATATATTTATTTATTTTAATCTACACTATATTGACCCTAAGATTGTGAAATATTACTGCTAGTTAATTGACCTAGGGGAGAAATTTTAAAATACCAATTTACCCCCCTCTTGCAATTACAGTAAATCTAACAGTATGAAATTCCTCAAAGGATTTAAATTGTATGAAGCAAAACCCATAAATTTAAATTCAATTAAACTCCAACATTCTTTATATAGATTAAAGCAATCTTGATGCATGTGATACAATCGATTGAGTACCTTGTGAAAGAAGGATTCATGAATGATCCAATTTGTCTAGGAATTTTTATTAAAAGATAAGAATCCGAATTTACTACAATTTCAATTTATGTTGATGATTTGACATGAGTTGGGACTCTTGAAAAGCTTACTAAAACTACTAGTTTTTTAATGACATAATTTGAGATGAAAGATGTAGAAACGACAAAATATTGTCTTGACCTACAAACTAAATATATAAATGGTGAAATTCTTGTTCATCAATCTAAATATATCAAAAAGATATTAAGGTAATTCTACATAGATAAAGTTCATCCTTTGAGATCTCTAATGATGGTGTGATCAGTTTATGTTGAAAAAGGATCCATTTCGACCTTATGATAAGGGGGATGAATTACTTGGTCCTGAAGTACCATATTTAAGTGCTATTGACTCTTTGATGTATCTGGCCAATTGTACAAGACCTGACATTACATTTGTTGTAAATCTACTAGAAAGATATAACTCTGCTCCAAGTCATCGACACTATAATAGAATTAAGCACATTCTACTCTATTTGAGAGGTACATCTAATTTGGGTCTATTATACTTATTTGATTCCAAGTCTCAATTAGTAGGATATACTGATGCTGGATATCTATCTAATCTTCACAATGCTAAATGTAAAATTAGATATGCATTTTTTTACTAAAAAACTACTATATCATGAAAATCAATAAAGCAGACGTGTTGGAATTTGGGTATTCCCAAGAGGGGGTGAATTGGGTACTTAAAAATTTTTACTTAGGTTAAACAAAATATCAGCAGTATTTCATAAACCTAGGGTATTTCTATATAATCATAAACCTAATAAAATATTCAAACAATTAAATACATGTACTACATATAATAAATCAAATATAAAACATACATGTGCTGAAATTGAATGCGGAAATGAAATAGGCACACGATATGTTATTAGGGTTTGGCCAATACAGCTGCCTCAAGCTCACAAGTAAGAGGATTCCATTATGGCTTGCTTAACAGGTGGAGTAGCACCTAATACAACACCTTACCAGGATGGTGCACCTACTTCTCCTAACCGGGTCTAAACCAGTTCGGGACTATTCACAAGGCTAGTCTCCCTCTCCTGACCATACGTCGGGAATACAACAAATGAATATTTTTTTACAATGAAATATGATTCTAACACAAGTAGATGTGTACAACACTAAGCACAAATACACTCACGCATGATATGCAAATAAGCTCAATATGAGAATCTGATTTTCACAAAAGTAATCTTTGAATAAATATGTGTATAATGAGTGTTCAAAGATTTTATGCCAAAATAAGAAATTTCTACAAAAAATAGTTCTCTAAATAGAGTGTTAGAGAACCTAGGGTTTATAACTCAAAATTATTTTCTAAGTACAAGCAAACGAGCCTTTGAATCTTGTAATGAGTGTGCAAGATTCACAAGAAAAGAAGTAGATTTTATCCAATGATATATATCAATGAATATATATATATATATATATATATATATATGGAGAAAACTTTGATTTACTCTCAAGACTAAGATATGAAACGTGAATAAACTATGAGGGTAAAAACGATTTTGATTTGAAAAACAAATGCCCAATATATGTAAAGCACTCTCTTTGGAAATTAATTTTTCAAAGTAATAATAAGAGAGGATGAAAAAATAGGTTTGGGAAGATGAAAATAGGATATAAAAATTTGAGAGAGTTTTCTAACTAATCACCTTACTAATTATGACTTATGAAGGGGTATATATAGAGTTGGGTGAAAATATTACCATTGGGGACACGCTGGATATTTTTAAAAATATTTAACCATGTTTAATGAAAAATAACTCTATTTAACCGTGGTAAAAATCTTACCAACCCGAGAGGTTCAATTGACCGTATTATAGGTTCGGTCGACAATATTACTATGTTCGATTCGACCGTGGCAATTTTAAACTGGAGATATGGTCAACTGTCTCAAGGCGATTTTTGAACCCTTCGTAGGTTTTGTTGACCAAAACAAGTTCAGTTGACCATTTTCTGACGTTTGGCTGACCAAGGTAGTTTTGAACTAATGGTTCAATCGACCATGTAGTTGGGCATCAGACACGTGTCAATTCGGTCGACCGTAAGGGTCACGTTCATTTTGGGACGGTCAACCAAGCGAAGTCAATATGTTGACTTCTGATCTGTTCGGTCGACCATGGCAATTATAATGCCACAGGTTTGGTCAACCAAATCTTTGACTTTACTGAACTTCCTATTTTGGTTGACCAAGGTCAATGGACCTTGTGATGGTCGGTCGACTGAGGCAAGTGAAATTCCTATTTTGCCCTTGATTTTGACCTTAACAAAATTTTCCCTTAAATGTATGAGTATGATTTTTAAGTGAAGGATTTTTCCATGAAAGGTTTTGTATTCTAAGGTCAGTCTATGGCATAGGCCTTTTAATTAAGTCCAAAAATCCAACGTCGGTCGACCTCTAAGTCCTTATGGTTGTTTGATTCCCTATGGTCCGACTATGGCCTTTGAGTTCATTCATATTATGGATGTTATACATTAATTATTATAGACCAAAATATAAACTAAATGCAATACAATAAAATTAAATTTCTTCTTCTTGATCTTTTGCTTTTCACTTCATGGAGTACGCTAGGTGTATGTGCATTAAGATCCATCTTGGCCTCCATTTCTCTTAATTCTTATATGTGTGCTGAAATATGAACCTGTTCACCAACTAAATACATTCATAAGATACAAATGTTTTGTCAGCATCAAATAGAGATTAGACTCAAAAAGCCAGCAATACGGTTACCACAACATCCACTAATCATTATGAAATACTAGCTATCCATGAAGCTAGTAGGGAATGCGTGTTGCTCTGATCAATGATTTCTCATATCCAAGCAAATTGTGTTCTTCAATTAATCAAGGGTATTCCAACAGTTTTATATGAAGACAACGCTGCATATATAGCTCAACTAAGAGGCGATACATAAAGATGACAGAAGCATATCTCTCCAAAATTCTTCTATACACATGAACTCGAGAAGAATGGTGACATAGATATTCAGCAGATCTGATCAAGTGATAATCTAGCAGATTTGTTCACCAAAGCTTTGCCTACTACAACATTCAAAAAATTGGTTCATCTCATCAGAATGAGACATCTTAAAGATCTTAATAGAAGGAGTTAATATATGGGTGACATCCAATAATTCTTTGAATTCTTGTACTATTGTTATATCTTCATTGCCTTATAAAAGGGCACTCTCTCCCTCTCGTTTTGACGCACACGTTGCATGTTTGAAGTAAGTAAGCATATAAAAAGGATAAGAGGAGAGGAGAGATAGAAGGAAGAGAGATATTCTGTACAAGGCCGGTTCCAAATCATCTTGTAACTCCTCTAGAGATAGTGAAGTTTTTAATCATATCTGTCCGTGGAGCAGGCATAGCCGAACCACATAAAATTTCTATCTCATCTCTATTTATTTTCCTGCATCTTTTATAACAACTATGAGTTTTTTTTTTTTTTTTTTGTCATTTTTGACCATGAATTTCATTGTAATTTTTTTTAGGAAGAAATTTTGACGATGAATTTCTTTTTTGTACATAATTTTTATTTGACGGGAAATTAACCATGAACTTTTTTCATTTTTTTTTTTTTGGAAAGAAAGATTATTTTGTTTTGCTTATACTATTTATTGGATGAATTATCATTACTTTATTGGATTAATCTATGAAACGTGGTAGATTTGATCTACCTAATAATTTATTGATAGATAGAGCGAGTAATTAATATTACTTCTATAACAACAATAACAATAATAAAGAAGGAATTGAGGTGGCCTTACTTGTAATTTTTTTTTTTATTAGTAAAGTGTGAATGTATTGATCAAATGGGTACTTACAATAATACACTGGGCATATACCCAGGCCAAGTGGAGCCAAGCCCCAACACAACTGCAAAGTAATAAAGTCAAACAAACTACATCAAACTTGGGCAAGGGGCCAAAAGGCCATACCAAGTAACTAAGTACATCAAATTGCCAAAATGCCACGCCACACTACCCACCTCTACTTTCACTCAAACTACAAGAGATGGGGAATCTATCATACAGAATCCTGAACACATGAGTCTGGATAAGTTTAACAATAGATTTTGGAGAGACAACACTATCCTCAAATTTCCTCTTGTTTCTAAAATGCCAAATGAAGTATACTGTACTAGCAAGGCATATCCTCTTAGCTACCACTTGTATTCCAGTACCCTTAACCTCCTTATGCAACCATTTAAGGCTTGCTTTGATTGTTTTCATCGCTCCAGTGATTCCCAACCAGGCCTTCAAGGAACTCCAAACAGCATTAGGCACTGTACATTTGAACAAAAAATGGTTTAGAGTTTCATTTTCAGCACAACACAAGCAACAAAACTGATTCATACTTTCCACCTGTAGTTCATCATTAGTAGTTTGTTTAACTTTAGCACTTAGCCACAGAATAATGGAGTGCATAGGAGTACACCCAGCCTTCCAGACCATAGAATATGAGGGACCTCCTTACATTTAACTCTCCAAAATTGATAGGCCATCGAGCAGTACAACTAGTCACTTGAAGCCCACTGTCTAAGTAGATTCTAAGCTTCCCTTTTTTTTGCCACACTGATGTAGCAACAAATCCTTAATTTCCAGAATCCTTTTATAGAGAGGGGAGTCTTCATGTTTAGGACAAGCCTCCCAAATACCCCCACCCCTCATGTGAAAATGATTCACCCATTTGGATCATAGAGAGTCCTTTTTATCATGTACATTCCAGAGTGCTTTAAAGAGTAAGGCCCTTCTCCAAATATTTAAATCAAAACACCTAGACCCCCTTCTTTCTTTGGAAAAAAAACCTCTTTCCAGGCGATAGGGGGTCTCTTTTTACCACCCCATAGGAAAGCTTGACATAATTTGGTGATATGATTCAAAATAGCGTTAGGGATAGGGAAAATGGCAAGCCAAAAACTTTCATCAACCCAAACCACTGAGTTAATCAACTCCAGCATACCAGTAAACAAAATTGTATTACCATTCCAGGAGGCTAAGAGACATGCAATCTTGTTAATCAGAAGGGAAAAGTGCATGGTGTTTAGCCTAGTTGATGTCAGAGGAATACCCAAATACCGAAAGGGAAACACTCCTTCAACAAAACCAGTAGCTCTTTTCATATCTGACAATTAAGGATCTTGAATGCCAACATAAAATAAATTAGACTTGAGATAGTTAACATTAAGCCCTGAGCAATCCAAAAATTTGCCAATGCAATCCATTACAAGCTTAACTGATCTTAAGTCACCTCAAGAGAAAAGAATAAGATCGTCAGCAAAGGCCAAGTTTGTAATCTTCAACTCACCACATTTTGGATAGAAGTTGAAATTTGAATTATTTGCAAGGGCCTTAAGTGGCCTTGAAAGATACTCCAAAAAAATCACAAAAAGTTGAGGATGCAGGGGGTCCCCTTGTCTAAGGCCATTCGTTCCTTAAAAAAACCCATAAAACCCCCCATTCAAGGATAATGAAGATGTGGTTGAAACACATTCCATTGCCCAATTAACAAAGGAATTAGGAAAAGTTGAGGTGCATCATCATGTCTTTAAGAAAATCCTAAGAGATTGAATCATAGGCCTTTTTTAAATCAATTTTCAACATGCATCTTGGGGAGATCCTCTTCTTTGCATACTTTCTTACCAATTCTTGTACCATATAGAAATTTTCTATCATACTTCTTTGCCTTACAAACCTTGACTGAGCCGGATTTATAAGCACATTGAGCCATGGCTTAATCCTATTAGCCAAGATTTTAACAATGACCTTGTAAATCGCAATGCAACATGAAAATGGCTTGAACTCATAAACCGATAAGGCATGGCTTGACTTAGCAATAAGAGCGATAACAGTGTGATTAATCTACTTCAACAGCTTACCCTCATTAAAAAATTCCTTCATAGCCTTAGAGAACTTCCTCCCCATAATATTCCAAGCAGTCTTAAAAAACCCAGAAGAAAACCCATTTGGGCTAGGCGAACTCTCCTCCCCAATACTAAATAACACCTCTTTAATTTCTTTGTTTGTTACTACAATAAGCATCAGATTGGCCTGCGCATCACTTAAAACCATGCCTCTTGCAATAACCTAGGGGTCAAGGGGAACACAAACCCCTTCTATGCCAAGCAACCCTTTATAAAATGATAGAAATTCCTCCAAAACCTACAGTTGGGAAGTAGTATATCCCCATTATCCTTTAAAATGGAAGCTATAAAATTTCTACTCGTGTGCCTTCTCATCAATGAATGAAAAAACGAGGTGTTCTTATCATAGTCTTTGAGGTACTTGTACTTGGCTGGTTGAGTCGAGAAAGACCTATTTGCTTTGGCAAGCTTGCCTACCATTTCCTTCTTAATGGACTGCAGATTTTGCAACTCAACATCTTCTGGGTTGTCATGAAGCTTCTGTTGTAAATCTATAAGGTCCGCATTATCCTTTTCAGATTTGGCAGAAATATGAGAGAAGTGTTGAGCATTCAGAAGCCTTAAAAGATTTTTAAAAACTTTCAGCTTCTATACCAGCCTGTATAATTTGCATCCTTCAATCCTCACCTTCCAACCTTCCCTAACCACTGCCTTGAAGTCATTGTGTTTTAGCCCACATATTAAAAAATTTGAAAGGTCTTTTCACCTCTCCAGGATCTTGAAAAAGAAAAACAATACAAGATGAGTGATCTGAAAGAAGGCTAGGAAACTGGAAGTGAGCATGTGCAACAAAACCTTCCAGAACCCAATCATTATTAGCCAAAGCCCTATCCAATTTACTCCCAATTTTGCCATTCGAATAGGTGTGAAAGCTCTCAAAGGAATTTAAATCAATCAAACCAGCATCAGCTAAACAATCTCTAAGGTCCCTAGACTCATAAGCTGTCACTGGAGAACCATTCCTCCTCTCATCAGCATTAATCACACTATTAAAGTCCCTGTTGAAATCCCGAGTATCCTTGAATATTGAGTAAATTAGGAAAGTAGTAAATGTAGAAGATTGTATATTATTATGTAGGGAGATTATTTACTTATTTAGAATCCTTGATTGTATTATATATTGTAAGATTGGGATGTAAAAAATATTCAATCAAAGGAATACAAAAATTCCATTTTATTTTCATGTTATCAGAGCTAGGGTTTCTAAACCTTAGTTAGCAATGGCTGATGGCACCGTCAATAACAGAGAGTCGTGCTCCTTTGAAACTCTCGACGGTGACTCTGACGCCACCTCTATCGTGGAGTCTCGAATCGGGTCCAATGGTGGCATCGCGGCTACTCGGAGAGCTCCAATCGCAGTCAGCAAACAAGATCTGCATTGATTGCTCGCATAAGAACCTACAATAGGTTTCGGTATCATACGTTGTCTTCATTTTTCTCAAGTGCTTTGGCAAGCACCGTGGCCTCGTTGCTCATAACAACTTCGTCCAATCGGTGACAATGGACTCCTGGTCGGAGATCCATCTTAAGAAGATGGGCACGAACAGAAAAGCTGAAGTGGTGATAGGTCGCAACAACGCCACTGAGGCCAACCGCAAGGACCGCGAGGCTCGCAAGAAGGAAGATCAGTACTGGCGCGACACCGAGGGCACCAAGTCCCACGCCGCCAAGAAGCCCAAGGAGGATGCTGAGAAGCAGGCTGAGGCTGCCACACGCAAGGCCAAGGCTCGCTGCTTGGCCAAGCAGCAAGAGAAAAGCCTCGAGAAGTCGCTGAAGAAGCTAGATAAGAAGGCCAACCGCGTTTCCATCCCTATTCCCAAAGTCACTGAGGCAAAGCCTTTTATTAATTGGAAAATGTTGAAGCAAGGCCTACCTAGTCGGAGGACCAAACCTCATTTAGTTATTGTATGACTTCGTCTTCCACAAACATTTTTTCGGGTTCTTTAGCCCAAAGAGGTAATTTTTTGCAAGCCTTGAATATAGCCTGTAAATCCAAAACTCCTTAGATTATTGATTATGGTGCTTTTGACCACATGACCAATGTCTATCATCTTTTCTCATCATATTCACCCTGTGCTGGAAATTTGAAAATTAAAATTGCAGATGGATCATTCTCATCTGTCGTAGGCAAAGGGAATATCCAACTCTCTCACTCCATCACTACAGTCCATTCTTCATGTTCCTAATTTATCATGTAACTTACTATCCATTAGCTAGTTAACTAAAAAATTCAATTGTTCTACTGAATTTCTTCCATCTCATTGTGTTTTTTAGGACCTATCATTGGGGAAGATAATTGGAAGTGGTAAGGAACGTGAGGGACTCTACTACTTTGAAGAGGCAAATGTGAGTGAACAATGTAAAACTGCTATTTGTGATTTTGCATCTACTTCTAGGGATAGTAAATTTTTGTTATGGCATTCTAGGATGGGTCATCAAAATTTTGAATATCTAAGACATTTATTTCCTTCCATTTTTTCAAATAAAACATCTTCTAAACTTCAGTGTGAGATTTGTCAACTTGCAAAACACTAAAGTAATTCCTTCCCAAAATCCACATACAAACCATCTAAACCCTTTTCCATTATTCACAGTGATTTATGGGGGCCCTCACGCTCTCTTAATCGCACTCAAAAGAGATGGTTTGTTACTTTTATTGATGATCATACTCGTATTTGTTTGGTTTACTTGTTGAAAGATAAAACTAAAGTTCGTTCTATTTTCGCCAATTTCCATTCCATGACTCAAACACAATTCCAAACTTACATTCAAATTTTACGTACTGATAATGGTACGGAATATTTCAATGATATCTTGGGACATTATCTTCAAGAAAATGGAATTGTTCATTGAAGTTTCTATGTGAATACCCCACAACAAAATGGGGTTGGTGAATGTAAAAATAGGCATATTCTTGACATAGCTCGGGCATTGATATTCACTAAAAATATAATAAAATATTTTTGGGGCGATGCCATTTTAACAGCTGCACATATCATTAATTGAATGCCTAGTCGAGTTCTTTCTTTCTTTTCCCAACACTCGGCTCCACTCCAATCTCTCTTTGAAAATCTTTGGATGTACTAGTTTTGTTCATGTTCATGCTCACAATCGGGATAAATTGGAAGCTTATGCTATTAAGTGTATTTTCATTGGTTACTCCCCTACTTGGAAAGGCTACAAATGTTATGATCCTATCACAAAAAAAATTGTTTGTTAACCTTGATGTCACAATTTTTGAAACCACTCCTTACTTCCCAAAGCCCTCCCTCCAAGGGAAGAAATGGAGTGAAGATTGGTTCTTTGATTTCTCTGTTGATGAATCCATGCCATACACTGAGTCTACCATTGCATTTTTTCCTGAGTCTACCATTGCATCATTTTCTGACATGTCATGTACAAAAGATCACTTAACCTTAGGGGGAGATGCAGAAAAGCAAAACAACACAGAAATACTACTCAAGAAAGCCAAACACAAAGATCAGGGAGAATCTCATACCTGAGGCACCAAGAGAGTTGGAACTAGTGATAGCTCCGAGCATCCATTAGTCCACGCCAAATCCCAAATAGGTAATGGATGGTCATGAGCTCCCTTCTGATAAGCCTATACATGATGACATTAATTTACCCATTGTAGTCAAAAAACAAATCAGGTCATGTACTCAATATCTCTGGTCAAAATACATGTCTTACAAAAGTCTTTCTACAGAATATTGTGCTTTTACTTCTAACCTGATTCCAAATAATATCCAGGAAGCCTTGGAGATTCCTACATGGAGGGAAGCTATCAAGGAGGAAATGTAGGCTCTGGAAAAGAATGGAACTTGGGACGTTATGAATTTGCAGAGAGGGAAGAAGCCAGTTAGTTGTAAATGGGTTTTCACAATGAAATTTAGAGCTGATGGGACAGTTGAATGATATAAAGTCAGATTCATTGCAAAAGGGTTTACACAGACTTGCGACATTGACTACACAAAGACATTTGCACTAGTAGAAAAATTGAACACAGTTCGGGTACTCATGTCCTTGGCAGCTAACTTAGATTGGCTACTACAACAACTCAACATTAAGAATGCATTTCTAAATGGTGAGCTAGAAGAAGAAATCTACATGACTATACCACTAGGATTCAGTAAGAAACGTGAAGAAAATAGAGTATGCAAACTCAAAAAGTCCTTGTATAGACTCAAACAATCTCCCAGAGCATGGTTCAATGAGATCACACTATGTTCTTCTAACAGTCCGAAAGTGGTAAGAAAACAATTTTGATAGTATATGTTGATGATATAATCCTAACTGGAGATGGTACAGTGGAGATAGAAAAATTAAAGAAAGTCCTAACTACTGAGTTTGAAGTTAAAGACCTGAGACAAATGTGGTACTTCTTGGGAATGGAAATTGCAAGATCAAAAAAAGGTATTAGTGTCTCTCAGTGAAAGTATATTAGTGATCTCCTAACCGAAATTGGCATGCTTGGTCACAAACCTAATGAAACTCTAATTGAAGTTATAAAGAGGGTCGAAGAATGTGGAATACTAGTTGAAAAAGAAAAGTATCAGAGATTGGTCGGTAAACTAGTTTACCTATCACATACCAAACCTGACAATGCATTTGAGGTAAGTGTGGTAAGCCAACACATGCATTCACCGAAAAAGACTCACCTAGATGATGTGTATAAGATCCTCAAGTACCTTAAGGGTTCTTCGGGTAAAGGACTTTTCTTAAAAAAATTTGAAAGCAAGGAAGTAGAATTCTTCACAAATGTAGATTGGGTAGGATCAGCGGAAGATATAAGGTTTACCACTGGATATTGCACCTTTGTATAGGGAAATTTGGCAAATTGGAGGAGAAAAAAATAGAATGTAGTGACCTGAAGCAACACTGAAACCGAATTCGGAGTAGTTGCACAAGGAATATGTGAAAGACTATGGTTACAGAAACTCTTGGAAGAGTTACAAATTCCGGTGAAATTCCTTATCAAACTCTATTGTGACAATCAAGCAGCCATCAATATCTCTCTCAATCCAGTTCAACATGATATGACTAAACGTGTAGAAGTGGACCGACATTTTATCAAAGAGAAGGTTGAAGAAAGAACCATCTATATGACTTATGAATTTAACTGTAGACATCTTTACTAAAGGGTTAACACGACAAGACTTTGATGATTTCATTGGCAAGTTGGATGTGATTAATATCTATCATCCAACTTGAGGGGGAGTGTTGAAATCCCAAGTATTCTTGTATATTGAGTAAATTAGGAAAGTAGTAAATGTATAAGATTGTATATTATTCTATAAGGAGATTATTTACTTATTTAGAATCTTGATTGTATTATATATTGTAAGATTGGGATGTACAAAATATTCAATTGAAGGAATACGTAAATTCCATTCTATTTTCAGTCCCGAATGACAATTCTAGGGCCTTGAAAACAGCTACCATGCTGAATAATATCAGCCCACAGTTCTCTTCTTGTAACAATTGTATGAAAGCCATAAACAAAGTTAACAGAAAAGCAAACAGATGAAACCAAACACCGAACAGAACAATGGATCACCTGTGCACTGCATCCTTCCACCTGAACATGGGCTTTGGTAGGATTCAAGATCACGACAATTCTACCAGCTGCATGATGAGCGAAGTTGTTGACTTGACACCAGCCATGCAATTTCTTCTTCATTAACTCTTCCAATCTACCTGTGGACAGCTTTGTTTCTAAGATACCAAACACCTCCACATTATTCTTACGAATGAGATCAAGGACCCCATTCGGTTTTAAGGGCTTGTTGAAGTCCCCAACATTCCATGATGCAGTCTTCATTGGGGTTTAAAGGGACCAAAGTCCCTTTCCTTCCTGTTTGATTACTGCAACCAGCCCCCTTACTCTTTTTCTTACTCTTTGCAGGAGTAAATCCACCAGCATTAGTGTTACCCTTTTGAACATTAGACTCAGAGCAAACCAACTTACCCTTATCCTTATGGATAACCACCTCAGCTTTCCCTTTATTGCCAGCATCGACTCCAGCACCCTTTACAACCCCCTTGGCCTCTAGGTTAGGATCCAGAGGAGAGCCCGAAGCCTCTTCAGGATCAGACTCAACATTACCTGAGAGGTAATCAGCTTCCACTCCTTCAGAGTGAATAGAACATCCCTCAGCAACAGGACCCTCTGCAATGTTCATTTTTCCCCCCAATAAAGCCCTCAGCTGGGAACAGAACACATCTTAATTGGGGGAGTGTTGGGTCAAAGATGGAAGTTAGTGTGGAAGGGAATGGCCCAAATGGCGAAAATAATCCATCCAATGAGGGGCATGCTTCTTTCAGGTGTTCAAACTTGTTCCATATCTCACTCGATCTCATCACGTCCTCCGACGCAAACTTCATCTTCTCTTCCCACCCCATGCTGAAGAGCTCTTCCACCCCTCTCAGCATTTCCTCCATTAACGAGACCTTTATACCATGGTTAATGATTTGCACTTTCATATATTAATCAATTAGAGAGAGAGAGAGAGAGAGAGAGAGAGAGAGAGAGAGAGAGAGAGAGAGAGATTATATACATGCATGCATGCATGATGTTGTACCCTCAAGAATCCATAGTCAGCGCAGGCAGAGCCAATGGCCTGAACAGTTTGCTCTCTTTCTTCCCTGAGGCCATTGACGAGACCTTTCAAATCTATAACTGGCATAGGAGCATTCTTGACTGCTAATGGGCATTCCGGTAGAGGCAAAACATATTCCGGCGGAAGCGTTGTTAGGTTTGGTGCGGTGTCAACAAGATACTTTATGCCTTTTGTGTATTCGTCACCGTCTGGCCGGTCGTCGGAGGGAATACCGCCGGCAGAAAGTTGAGTTTAGGTTCCCAGAACGGAAGCCATGGCTAGGAATTATTATCAATGTGACCGTGGGCATCCGATCCTGACGAGAGACGATCGATGAACAACATGCATGTTCTATATGCACATATATGTATATAAACAGACAACTTCGATCTGCTTTGTTCTTAAGTGTGAGGAACATCCATTCTTTTGACGGCACCCACTCCTCAGATCTTCGTATCGACATTTACATGCATGTGCGCGGGGATGGAAACTAGGCGTACGTCTCCGAAATAGGTCCAAAATCTAATTCAATTTGCAAAGCAACATATATAGTACGCAGTTGTAAAATTTCATCTTAATTATTTCAAGATTTTGGAGTAGTTGAGTTTTTGAAAAATGAATGAGCAGGCACGTGCTGCTGTTGACCTCTTTGTTCAATCTCTTCATAGAATTGTTAAATATTGATAAGTTTTTATAAATAATATAATTATAAAAATTAGATGTAACGTAAATTTTTAAAAAAACGTTACACATATACATGTGATATAATTTCATTTACAGCCGACCATTTTAAATGTAAAATCAATTAATAAAAATGAAATACTGATATAAACCATACATGTTGAATGAGAATATAAAATGTAAAATTTAAGTGTCGAGGGTGAACATTTATTAAATTTGCAGGTGTTTATAAATTTATATATAATTTCAATATTTTGTTATTGAAAACTTTTGGTAAAAAGTATGAGAGAAAAATTATATTGTATTATACACGTTGTATTGAGTATTTTAAAAATAATTTCACTCACTTTACTAATTTTAATGTATATAATTTTTGTAAACAGAAATGTAGCACAATATATATATATATATATATATATATATTATATATATATTTATATATATATCTATATATAACTATATTTTTTTGAATATAAATTAATTTTAGTGGCTTTAAATGAAAATAAAAAATAAAAGAAAGTAGGACTAATAATTTAGGTTAATTTTATAATATAAAAGTATTGTGAAAGAAAGTGGTACAAAGTGGTTAAGCTGGGGTGCTTTTAAAAAAAATTATATGGGGCTTGCCGCGCAGAGAGAGAGAGAGAGAGAGAGAGAGAGAGAGAGAGAGAGAGAGAGAGAGAGAGGACAAAAGAAAATAAAAATGCAAAACTTGGGTTAGAAAAAAATCAAAAAAAATTTAGTACCATATGTGAGATTGAGTTTGCCTCATGTTTTTGAATATTTATATATGTAGTAGACACCCCATTTTGTTTGGGGCACATAACAAAATTTAGTAAAATAATTATTTCATAAAATGAAAAAGTATAGAGAAATTAATTTTTACGTTGAAAATGAAAATAAAACAGAAAAAAAAAAAACTGAAATGAAAAAGTGGGTCAACAATCTTCAAGCTTCCAATTTAAACCTGCAAAGGGAAAATTTAGCAAATTAAAGTTGCATATGAGCAATTGAAAAGTAAGGAACAAAGAATTCTTAGTGTGTTGAGATTGAAGATAAAAGTTGTAGAAGGGTGTTTCAGAGTTAGATTTGAAGCTTATGTTTTTGAAAGTAGAATTCATGGTGGTGGATCGCAGACAAAACCAAAATTGAAGATTGGAGAAGGTGAAGACCAAAGGTTGGTTTCATGTTGTGTAATGTCTTTCATACTCAATCCAGTAAATGAAAAATGTTCTGAAAAAGATCCAAAGATTCAGATTCGATTTGTGGATTCAACCTGATAAACTAGAGTCTATTGACCTGATCCACCAAAACTTGGTTGACCATGACCCAATTGATATGTGGACCCAAAGACCTGAGACCCATGTCGATCCAATGGGAACTTGGGTCCTTTAACCCTAGAATTTAATCCAAGTCCTTAGCCCAATATTCGATTTGAGCCCAAATCTGTTTCAAATAAAGGTTCGGTCCAAGTCCTCAGCCAAACATTGGGCTTGAGCCCAAGCTTTTTAAAAATAAACTAGGAGGAAGTCCCCTATATTCCATTAGTTAGCATGAGCCCAAATTTGTTTTAGATAAACTAGGCCCAAATCCCCTGTAGCCCATTAGTTAGTATGAGCCCAAACTTCCAAAACCCAAAGCTCAAAGTGTTTAGCCCAAGCAACTAGATCGAAAACAAAATTTTAACTCAGAGTCCAAAACCCCGAGACATTAGCCTAAACATGGGCTGAGCCCATCTTTTCTAACTCAAGTTTGAGCCCAAATGTCAAAGCCCAAATAGAACCTAACTCAAGTCTCCAGAGCCAAAGAGAACTCAACTCAAGTCCCCAAACCCAAATAGAACCCAACTTAAGTCTTCAAACCCAAATAGAATTGAACTTTGTCCAAGAACCAAATAGAACCCAATAATCTGTGACCCAAACAAACTCAGTTTTAACCAAGAACCATTCAGATCAAAGTATTTTGTTTAATTCATGTCAAAATAAAGGAAAGTAGGGGAAACAAAAACTTATCTATTAAATCTTGATCTTAGTTTGATTCTAGAGGCTAAAAGGTCTCTGTTTCCTCGTGTAAATATTGACCTACAAAATAAAAACAAAAACAAAGTGAAAATCTAAAAAAAAAAAAAAAGAGTGAGAGAAAGCACAGAATGAAGATTAGAAAGAAAGGATCTACAAAAGAAAAGAAAAGAAAAAGATCGAAGAGAGGTAGGAGAGAGAAAAGGGGTGAGAGAAGGAGAAGAGAGGTGACAAAGAGAGAGAATGCAGAAAACTGAGAGACAAAAATAGAGCAGAAGAAAGCTAAGAGAAGAAGAAGAGAGGTGAGAGGAAGAGAGAGAGTGTAGAGAGTTACAAGGAGAAGAAAGAATGGGAGGGAGAAAAAGATATATGACAAAATGAGAGAAAAAAGGAAAAAAAAATTGACTTTTATATATGAGGGAAGTGTGACACATGTCACATTCGTACGTCGACACATGTCACAATATGAGCCAAGTGTTTAAGGAGTGACATGGCTCGATCTCAGCCATCCAATTTGTATTTTCTATGGACAAATGGATTGCTGCCACGTTAGCAATACATGCCATTTGTCATTAACCACTCAGGAACTGCCACATGGCAGGGTTACATCATGTTAACGTCACCCTGTTACA
Organism: Malania oleifera; assembly: GCF_029873635.1. Lineage (NCBI taxonomy): Eukaryota > Viridiplantae > Streptophyta > Magnoliopsida > Santalales > Ximeniaceae > Malania > Malania oleifera. Next base: position 51,661,200 of record NC_080418.1, read on the forward strand.
TATTTTTTTAAAAAAAAATGGGAGAACCCAGGATGCCACGTGGCAGGGTGACATGAATATGATGTCACCCTGTTATAGTGAATCTTTAAAAAAAAAAAGTCTAAAATGTTAATAAAAAGGTGTTGTGTGTCACTACTCTGGGTGGACACATGGCCTAGTGAACTGAACCGGTTGACCTGATTTAGACCGGTTGAACTAGTTTGTTTCCTAAACCATATTTTATTTTATTTATTTAAATTTTTAAATAGTTTTTTAATTTAATTGGAGAAAGATTATAAAATAAAAAAATCTGAAAAAATTAGGAAAAATAATTTTATTGTCAGGAAAAATGAGTTATTTTGGCTAAAAATTAAAAAAAAAAAATGGAAAAAAATAAAGGTACCAACAAATGAGTAAATTTTTTAAAAAATTTTGAAAAAATTTTAGAAAAATGTTCAAAAATTTTAGAAAAATTTCTACAAATATTTTGGAAAAATCTAGGTATTTTTAAAGATTCTTTTGCTTAAATTTTGATAATTTTACTTGATTTTTGTGTGTGTACGTCTCAATAATTTTAAAAAGAATAAAAGAACATTTCAGACCTCACTCGTATTAACTCTGAGTGGGGTTTATCTAAAAAGATTCTTTCGTTTGAAGGTCTTACTAGACATTCCTAAACTGCATTTTTTATTTTTTTAATTAATTAATTATTTATTTATTTATTTAGTTATAAAAAGTTATGATTTTATATTTAAATTAAGATGGGCGCCTGTTCCATGACTAGTAAATTATGTATATATATATATATATATATATATATATATGTGTGTGTGTGTGTGTGTAAAGATTAATATGTATAAGAGATTATTTTTTATATAAGACCAATACAACTCATCCCATCCCAATCCTTAATTATTATTTTATCTTTTTCAGGAAAAATTATATAATATATTTTGTCTAAATTCATATAAATCTAAATTCAGAGTCCTAATTCTATGCTACAAAATACAGAATTAATTAGAGGTTGGTTATTTAATTGTGATTGCTTAAATTTAAACAAATACGATATGAAGCATTAAATTTTTCTAAATTAAAATCCAAATAAATTCAAATCCATAGTCTATAACCTATGCTTCCCAACAAATAATTTAATTCTTTTATAATAGTAACAAGTATAATATAAAAATTTATGTACTTTTATAGTGAAATTATATATATATATATATTTATTTATAAAAGTGATGATTATATATTTAAATTAGTTATGATTTTATATTTAAATTAAGATGGCCCCTGTTCCATGACTAGTAAGTTATATATATATATATAAATAAAGATTAATATGTATAAGAGATGATTTTTTTTATAAAATGGATACATCTCATCTCATCTCATCCCATCCCATCCCATCCCATCTCATCCCAATCCTTCATTAATTATTATTTTATCTTCTTCATGAGAAATTTAAACTTCCTAATTCCGGCATGGATATGCCTGTCAACAGTGACCAATTCAAACACATCTCTTTCTCCTATTAATGGTTAAAACCTGAACTATTCCCCACTCGTGGGGCAGCTCAGAAATTTAAATGGCTGTCGGCTTCAGCTGGAGTTGTTTAAATTTAATAATCAATACTGAGACCATCCAAAACCCAACACAGCCTTGTTAGACCCGCAAGCATATGCATGCATCCCGAACACAACCTTACGGATGGTACTACTGCCATTAGTTCTTGACTATCATTGGCTTCGAACTGATTGACATCTTTTACCAAACACGCATTAGCCTTAATTTTGTACTGTAAAAAGGATTGGCAGATGGTATTTATTGACTTAGAAACAGTGGCGGATTTAAAAAGAAATGGTTAGATGCATTGATGTCATTAAGGATATGTATAATGAAGTAATAACTACTATAAGAATTATAAGTCTTTCAATTAAAATAAGTGTATATCAAGGATCTGCTTTGAGTCGTTATCTTTTTGTTTTAGTGATGGATCAACTAACTAAAAGTATCCAAATGAGGTTCCATGATTTATGTTGTTTGCACATGATATTGTGTTGATTCATGAAATAAGACATAATATATGAAATGTAATTTCAGTATAATAGTAAGAGGAATATTGGATACAAAATTAAACTTGATGATGATGCATTAGTAGATTTCGATACCTTGGATCTATTATGCAAGCCGAAAAAGAAATTGAAGATGATGTAATGCATGAAGTTAAAGTAGGTTGGATAAAATGGAGAAATGCTTCAAGTGTGCTTTGTAATCATAGATATCCTCAACGTTAAAAGGGAGAAGTTTTATAGAACATCTATAAGTCCAACAATGCTATATGGATCAAAATGTCGGACAACAATGCTTAGATGGATGAGTGGTATAACATTAAAAGACAAATTAAGAAATAAACATATTCGTAATAAGTTAAGGTTAGCTCCTATAGAAAATAAGAGAGGGATATTAAGTTGGTTAGAGGACTTGCAACATTGGCGGCCACATAACAGGCTAGTGGGGAAGAGTGAGTTATTTACCATAAAGGGCAGTAGAAGTGATAGAGTAGACCTTAAATAACTTGGAATGAGACAGTAATAATTTAATTGCCCTAAATTTATCGAAAGAAGTTGTCTATGATTGCATAAATTGACAGAAAATGATTCATATAACCAACCTTACCTGGTAGATGTAAAGCACGGCTTTGTTGTTGTTGTACATGTGACTAGAGATTGGTTTTTAACCCAAATAAATTCAAATCTATAATCTGAAACCCATTCTTCAAAATAAAAAATTTGATTCTTTTATAATAGAAATAAATATAATTTACTAGTTTATGTACTTATATAGTGAAATTTTATTTCTATATTTGAAAAGTTATGTTTTATATTTAAATTAAGATAGGCCCCTGTTCCATGACTAGTGAATTATATATATATATATATATATATATATATAAAGATTAATATGTATAAGAGATTTATATATATAAGATGGATACATCGATCTCATCCCATTCCATCTCATCCCAATCCTTCATTAATTATTATTTTATCTTCTTCATCAGAAATTCAAACTTCCTTATTCCTGCATGCATGTGGCGTCAACAGTGACCACTTGCAGCTCGATTCGTATCCCCATGCAGACACATCTCTTTCTCCTATTAATTGTTAAAAGTTGTGGGGCAGCTCAGAAATTTAAATGGCTGTCGGCTTCAGCTGGACTTGTTTAAACTTAATAATCAATAATGTGACCATCCAAAACCCAATGCATCCTTGTTAGACCCGCAGGCACATGAACACAACCTTGCCATGGAACAGTGCTACTGCTATTAATCCTTGGCTTCCCACTAATTAACATCTTGGCTTCTTCCTAATTCTGGAATCAAATCTAAACAGATAGACATCAAACCATACACGCATGCATTTTGGGTTCAGAGTGTGTGATATCTGATAGGGCCTCTTGCTGTACCAAAATTTCCATCTCATTTTCATGCACAGTTGAAATTTCTGTTGAAATAAGCTCTCTTGAATTTTCAATTTGGTAAATTGAAAGAGTTTTAGACCGACTCTGGCTGTCAGAAATAATCACAAATTATAAATTGTTAATTTTTAGAAAAATAAAAACTTAACCTTAATTTTGTGTTGTAAAAAGGTAATCTTAGAGATATATATTTTAAAATTTAGAATTGCATTAGATCAATTGAAACAGAGATTGAAAATTATCTGATTTGTTTTTCAGTAAATACAGTTTTAAAATAATTAATTTTGGAAATTTCAAATTGAGGCATATATGATTGTTCTTGCTTGTACAGTTGTACTCATCTAATTAATGATTGGGGTAATATTTTTGACAACAGGGAAAATTTTGAAGAGACGTTTAAATCTTGAAAATCATAAGTAATTATTGTGTAAGACCAAAAGATAAAGCTCTTATTTGGAATGTAGACACCTAATTTTAATCAGGCCTTAACTATAATAAAATTATATTAATATAAATGAAAAATATATCAGAATACATGGAAAAATACATCAAAATATAGGGAATACATTATAATAGAAGGAAATACATTAGAATACAGGGAAATAAAGGAAGATATAGAGAAATATAGAAATACACAAAAATATAGGGGGTCAAATAAAAAATTTAGCAACCGCATGGAATATTCAAGGGATCTTGGTGAACCCACAACTAGCACTGCACACCAATTCAGAAAGAAATTAAGCATTAGGGAAAACAAAAATGAAATGATTCAATGAATTAATTGGAAAAAAAAAAAAAATTGATATTTGAATGATTCTATATATTAAGTGAAAAAATTTGCGACTAATCCTATGAATTAATTAGGAAAACAATCTACAAGTTTTGATTTGAATGATTCTCTAAATTAATTGGACGATCCATGAGATTAATATGTTTTTTATACAGTTTGAGACCCCAACCCTCTAAATATGGGGGAGCCTTCGCAAAGGGACACAACATTCACATAGCAGAGGAAACAGATACAGTGTGTGAAAATTTTCATAGTGTGAGAGTGACAGAGGTTAGATTCACGAAAGTGTGAGAGTTACAGTGAGAACTACAAAGAGATCCACATACAAACCGCATGTGAATTACAAACATTCACACAGTGTGATAGGCATTCAAAAAGAGGAATCCATAAGGGCCGACACGAAATAGCATTCAATCATAACACAACATTCCCACAGAAGGATAGAAAAACATCAGCCAAAAGAAAAGAGGACTCAAAGGTGAAGGAGTTTGAAGAATAGAGGTTAGTTGTAAATCTATTGGGGTGTTCTGTATTCAATTTTGTATAGGATGTGTCTCAAATAGGATCTGATATAGTGACATGATTCAACGGCCGAATCCAAATGGGATCCGATTCACGGATCTAACCCGTTGACTGACCCATGACTCGTTGACCCAACTCGTTCGCAGATTGATTCGAGCCGTTGGTTCCCCAGGACCTAGGTCCAACTTGGGTCCATTGACCCATTTTCAAAATAACCCAGACCCTATTTAAAAAAATAAAAAAATAAAAGGGCCCTAAGCCCAATTTTTAACACCCAAATCCCTGGCTATTAAAAAAAAAAAAAAACCAGTTGGCTCACGCTTAATTTTTAAAACTCAAGCCCAACTTTTAAATCCAAAACCATCGGGCCAATCTTAAAATCCCCTAGGCCCATTTTTTAAAAGTCTATTAAGCCAACCCACTTAAAAAAAAAAAAAAAAACCTTGAGCCCATTTTCCAAAATTACCCAAACCGGAGTTTTTAAAATTACTCAAGCCTTGTTTTTTAAAACAAAGCGTATCAAGGAGAAATTTTTAACCCAAAAAAATCAAGCCCAGTGAATGGACTCGCCTCGGGTCAACCAACTCACCCCCACTCGGTGAGTTGACTCACTGAGAGTCAACTCAACTCACGGAGTTTAGTGAGTTAACTCATCCCAAAAACCAATAACCCACATGATCTCATATCCAAAACATTGAATAGGAATAAAAATTCACAAAAAAAATGGGATAGAAAAAAAAGAGGGAAAGGGAACTCATCTTGAGGTTCAAGCTCCATTGAATGACCTTAGGGTCCTGGAAGATCTTTACCTGAAAAACCAAAAAAACAAAAAAAAAAACAAAAAAAAAAAAAAAACAACAACAACAACAAGAAATCATAAAATAAAAAAGAGAAAGAAAGAGAGTTGAAAAAGGTTTGAGGCAGGGAGAAGAATAGTATCCTAGGGGGTGACGTAGTTCAATTTCAGCCGTCTAATTTGTGTTTCTTTGAATGGTCCAGATTTTGCCATGTCAGCAATCCTTATTACTTTCTCAGAGCCACTCAAAGAGTGACATGTGGCAAGGGTGACGTCACCCCCTGGCAGGAAAAAAAAACGAGAGAAAAAAATAAAATAAAAAATATCTTCTATTCATCCCCACACGAGATTAACACTTGTCCCTACTTGAACCGGTTCACCAGGAGCTTGAAAAAGGGATTAATTTTGTTTGAAATAATGTTAGAAATGACTTTAAAGACAACATTACAATAGGTGATGGGCCTATAATCTTAAACTGAGGTGGCATGGCTTGACTTTGCAATCAAAGCAATGACTGTGTGGTTTAGCTATTTCAAAACTCTTCCCTTAGTGAAAAATTCCTTCACGACCAAGATAAAATCATGTCCAATACAACTCTAAGCCTTCTTTAAAAAACATGAAGAGAAGCCATCTGGTCCAGGAGATTTGTCCTCTCCAATACTGAATAGTGCCCCTTTAATTTCTTCACCTGCAATAGGTCTGATCATCAAGCCAGCTTGAGCATCACCAAGGATAGGACCCCTTGCAATAATGAGTGGGTCTACAGGGGAGCATGCCACTTCAATCCCTAGCAGCTCCTTGTATAACACAACAAATTCCTGAGATACTTGCTTTTAAGAAGTAGTAATTTCACCATTTTCTTTAGTGACAACAGCAATATGATTCCGACTGATGTGTCTTTTCATCATGGAATGGAAAAAGGAAGAGCTTTTTACGTTGTCTTTGAGATGCTTATTCTTTGCAAGTTGTGCAAAGAACATTCTACTGGCCTATGCAAGCCTTACTTCCTCCCCCTTTTTATTTGAAACTAGCCCTAGTAAGTGTATATCCCCAAGAGAGTTATGAAGCTGCTATTGTATGCTTGATAACTCAGAATTTCCTTTCTCTGATCTAACTGATATGTGTGAAAAATTGAAGGCATTGAGGGATCTCAATGGCCTTTTGACGTATTGTAACTTTTTAGCAAGCCTGAATTGCTTACACCCTTGAAAGTAAACCGTCCACCCAGTATGCACAACATCCTGAAAACCACTGTGCTCAACCCATATATTGTAGAATTTAAAGGGTCTTCTCCCCAAATCATCCTCCTCAAGAAGAGAAACAATGCAAGCAGAATGATCTGATAGGAAGCCAAGTAGCTGGAAATGGACGTGAGCACCTAGACTAGCCAGCACCCAATCCCTATTGACTATGGCTTTGTCTAGTTTACTCCAATTTCTGTTATAAGTCCACGTGAGATAGCTCCTATAATAGCTCAAATCTGACATCCCAGCTTCAAACACACTGCAATAAGTCCCTTGTCACATAAGCAGTAACAGGTACTCCATTTCTCTTTTCCATAGTCAAGAGCACATTGTTAACATCCCCTAAAAGCAACCAGGGATTAGAGCAAGTGCTACTAAAATGGGTTAAATCTTGACACAAGGGTCTTCTAGACACAATTGAGTGAAAGCCATACACAAAACTCAAGAGAAAGCAGGTCAAAGTAGTTAAACATGAAAGGGAGCAATGAATTACCTGCAAACTACAACCAACAACCTGAAGCTGAACTTTTCGGGGGTCGCAAATAATTATAATCCTACCAAATGCATGATGGTTAAAATTGTTTACATAGTTCCATTTCTAAAATTTCTTCTTTAAGATGTCATCCAAGCTATTTGTTGATAGCTTGGATTCTAAAATTCCACAAACGAAAATTTTATTCTTTTATATGAGCTCAAATACCCCATTGTGTTTTAGGGATTTGTTAAAAACCCTAACATTCCAGCAGGATATCTTCATGGAAAGATCAGAGGGGCAGCCCCCTCCTTCCCAATTTTCTGGTTTCCAATCTGATAACCTTTATTTCTCTTCTTAGTTACTCACCCCAGGAATGAAGACACCACCCTACACTCCTCCTTTGTCCAAATGGATTGTGATCTCAACATTGGGGTCCTTGCCTTTGTCTCCGCGAGGATCTTCTTCATTCCTTCCTCCTAGAGTTGCAGTAACAACATCCTTCATGGAGGTGCCATCAGCTTCATCCTTATTACCTTCTTTAGATAGTGCAGCTCTTGGGGATTTGGAGCATCCAGCATCCTTGGTAGCCATTCCAGCATCACCACAATCTTCCCCTCTATCTTCAGTACCTTTAGTTACAGAACACAATACATTATTTTGTTCAGACACCTTCTTCATGTTGTCAAAACTCTAGGGTTCAGATAAATTCTTCTCTTTTTTGGCTCTGTAGTTACCTTTAGAGTGGCCCAGAGCTTTGCAACAGTTGAATAATTTTCGCATATTCTCATAGATCACTTCTTGAACAATTGACCTGTAATACCTCTACCCTCTAGGTGGGCCCAGAGTGCTACTATACATACATAGCATACATATCTCTGATATCATGCATATACAACCTACCCAAAGAAGGGGAAATCGGGTGTTTCATACTGATCTTCATAATCATGCACAGCGGAAAACATAAACATACATCATCTAATAAAACTTATCAAAGTTTCTAACTGTTTCCTCACATACATCTATACATACTAAAAACATACTCTGTTATTACCTGGCTAAAGCCCAATACATATATAGGAACTGACATAAACTAGCAATAACACTATGCTCTTGAATCCCTTTAGAAGTCTAGGTCTAGTTTCCTGCAGGACCTAAAACAAGATTTGAATATTGGGGTGAAACACTTCTCAGTAAGATGGATCATATTACATCAGTGTGTGACCACATGAGTTTATTTTAGTAGAAAAAAGTTATACGTTTAAATCATTCACAAACCTATAATATAGAAGATATATATAAAATCCTTGCATAAGATAATTCAATTCATTACAAGCGAGAGTCCCCGAGGTTGGGGTAGGGTACAAGCCCATACAGTGTACGATCCCTCGGCTTGGTACTCAAAGCTATAACTTTGCCCATTCTATTTTTAAATCATGTATATGCATAACGAACTCATCTCAGTTTTGAAGCATCATAACTACACCATTTACTTCTCACATGACACAAGTTGTGTTTATAATGCTCTGATCTAGACATGGGGTCATCAGGCTAGTTATGCTACTTTCTCTAGTATGACTTGGCCTACACCACACTGGTCCGTAATTCAACCAGTGGCCCTTCATAGCAAGTCAAATATTTAGATACCCACACTCAAGAATAATGTGTGGTTGCATTGTATCTCTCATGCTAGCAACAGTACCGTGCTCTATTGGTAACAAGCTTTCTCAAGCGGTTCATATATCATATATACAATTTATATCGAAAGCTAACTTCTTTTCATTCATAAAGCATCTAAGCAATTCCAATACCTTTCACAAATTCATTCATTCTTTCTTTACTCCATTCATTAGTTCATTCATTCTTTGGTATAAACTGGCGCACACAGCTCCCGGTTTAACCCTTGTACATACATCTCTCAATATTTAATCGAAATCTCATTTCTACATTTCCTGATAATAATTTAAAACTCTAGTTCCCATATCTCATAATCATATTTCTCAATTTAGTATATTTTCATTTAACATCTCATGTCACACTCCTTTGGTTTAGTAAGCAAAAGTATAGCATATGCTTTGTAAAATAGAATTTAAATCGTAAACAAGGGTTTCAAGCGCCTCACACTCTAGGTTTAATATAAAGAAATGAGTTTTAGGAAAAAAATGGAGACCATACCCCAAAACCCTATTAGATTCTACATGCATGGTATGCATTTAATTATTATAACCCTTTCCTATTTTACTATTATAGACCCAAATTGAACATAAAATAAATTACAATGAATGAATCTTCTGGGTCTTTATTTTTCAAGTCTTCATATGTCATTAAATGATCATACTAGTATGAACCTACACACAAACTTGATAGACATTAAATACTTGAGTATTTGTCACAATCAAAATCAGGTATGACCTATTAGGTCAACACTCTCTCCATTTTTTATGATGACAAATACATCATGCAAAAGTGGGTACAACCTAAAAAGGCTCCCCCTGTCAATATGAGTAATGAGAAGTTTAAAGATTTAAAATTCAAATATTGTTCACAAAGTACCCAATTTTGCCTCTTCTCCCCCTTTTGGTAACAGCAAAAAGGGCTACTGTAAGTATAAGCCATGTAAGTAGGGCATTGAGTATTAATCATTTATATGCAGGATATGATTGGGAAAGTTTTTAGAAATTTTGGTAAGATGCTGTTTGAAAATAGAGCATTTTCCTAAAAATACCTGTATAGAAATGACCTAATTGAGTTTTAAATTAACAATTTATCCACAACTACCAACTCAAATAGTTCAGTATGATTAAGACGAAAAGCATAAATAGAATTATCAACATGCAAGAAATATGACAGTCATGCATTCCAAAAACACATACAAACTTCTAAAGTATAAATCAATGATAGAATTGAAGTTCAGAGTAGTATGTTTCAATGTTTAAGTAGCTCCCCCTAAGTTTGTGCATTATATCAAATTTATAGGAGGCATCTCTACTATGCATTAGACCTAACTCATGTCTAATATGTATGAACCTATCTTCCTGAAAGTGTTTGGCGAAAATATCAGCCCACTTCTCATTTGTGCAAACAAACTCAAGTGCCACATCCCCTTTCTGCATATGATCACGAATGAAATGGTTTCTAATCTTAATATGTTTGGTTCGTGAATGTGAGATAGGATTTTTAGATATATTATTTACACTAGTATTATCACATTTAATCATAACAGTATCGTAGTGCAATCCAAAATCCATGAGTTGTTGTTTCATATAAAGCTATTGAGCACAACAACTTCCAACCGCAATATATTCTGCTTCAATTGTGGATAATTTGAATCATTTTCAGTAGACAGTTTTTCAAAATTTTTATTTATCTCAATTTCATCTTCATCCGTCTTTTGAGTAAATGGATTGGATTCGTAAAATACTACATGAATGGATTCAACAATGGTTAATGATCGTTTATTATTTACCCTGTAGGCTTTACTATCTGAGGCATATCCTAGAAAAATACCTTCATCTGATTTCACATCAAACTTTCCGAGGTGTTTATTGTCTCTAAGCACAAAGCATTTACAACAAAAGACATGAAAATACGAGATGTTTGGTCTATGGTCATTCCACAATTCGTAAGGAGTCTTTTTCAGAGATGGTTTGATCAAACCTCTATTTTGAACATAGCAGGCAGTATTCAATGTCTCAGCTCAGAAGTACTTAGGTAACTTATGTTCATTAAGCATAGTTCTGGTCATTTCTTGTATAGACCTATTCTTTCTTTCAACTACACCATTCTGTTGAGGTGTTCTAGGAGTTGAAAGGTTATGAGATATTCCTAATGAATCAAAATGTTCTTCCATATCTTGATTTTTAAATTATCTACCCCTATCACTCTGGATATTTTTGATTGTATATCCTTTTGCATTTTGAATTTTCTTGCATAATTTAATGAATTGTTCACACTCTTCATCTTTGTGACTTAGAAATAGCACCCATATATATCTAGAATAATCATCAACAATAATGAATGCGTATGATTTTCCTCCTAAACTCTGAATTGGGTTTGGACCAAATAAATCTAAATGTAACATTTGAAGTGGTCTAGTAGTAGAGATGACTTTCTTCTTCTTAAAACTAGATCTTACTTGTTTTCCTAGTTGACATGCATCACAGATTTTATCTTTCACAAATTTTGCCTTAGGCAGTCTCTTTACTAAGTATCCCTTTACTAGTTTAGATATTAAGTCCATGTTTGTGTGTCCTAGTCTCCTATGCCAAATCTAACTAATCTCATTCATAGCAGAAAAAACAAGTTACTTGCTAAGAATCAAGATTGTCAAAGCTCGTGGTATATACATTTTCATAATGCTCGGCAGTGAATAGAATTTTGGTATCAGTTTTATGTTCAACAATGCACTTATCATGTTTAAAAGATACTTTATAACCTTTATCGCACAGTTGACTTATACTTAATAAGTTATGTTTTAAATCATCAACTAGTAGAAAATTATCGATAATAAGTGATGAATCGTTACCAACTTTACCTACATCTATGATCATTCCTTTTGCATTGTCCCCAAAAGTGACAAATCCTCCATCCTTTGGTGTTATGGATGCGAATTTAGCTTTATTCCCAGTCATATGACATGAACATCCACTGTTGATATACCATATATCTTTCGAAGTGGATAGTTTTAAGCATATCTGCAAGACATAATTAGATAACTACTTTTGGTACCCAAATTTTCTTGGGTCCACAGGGGTTAGTGCTTGATTCTCTTTTAACTCTCCATACCTTTTTCATCTTAACATCTCTGTTCTTAAAAGGATAATCAAATTTTATAATGACCCATCCTTTTACATTTAAAGCATGTGGTATATTTATAAGAATCTTTTGATAGAACATAAGTCTTTGATTCTCTTACAAAATAACCCATGTAAAGATGTTTTTGTTTTAAATTTTCTTTTCCCTTAAAAACAAATCCTTCTTTATCTAGGAAATTTCTTTGAGCTCCAAGGAGTTTTTCAAAATTGGTTTGACCTTCTATAAATTTACAAATAATCTTAGATTTATCTTTCAAATTCTTTTCTAACTCCTCAATTTTCAAATCCTTGTCTCTCATTAAGGATCCATGAGATTCATTTTGACTTTCGACTAACTTTGAAAGTTCCTTCAATTTTAACTTCAAACCATAATTTTTCTTTTTCATTTTCTCAAGCATTTTAAGTGTATACAAATATTCCTGATGCAGTTCATCATAAGAGAGCATGTTATTTTCATTTTCTGAATCATTGGAATAATAAGATAAAGTAGAACAAAAAGATTGTACCTCGTGGTCTTCGTGAGCCATCAGACACAGATTTGCAATCTCGTCATCACTGGATTCAAATTTTGAACTACTGGTACTGTGAGTATCCCAACTAACCTTTAGTGCATTCTTCTTCTTCTTAGACGCTTTCTTCAGCTGGGGGCAGTCTGGCTTGATATGTCCAATTTCTCTATAGTTATAGCATATAGGAAGATCCTCCTTTTGCTTCTTTCTGCTTGTCTCTCCCTTTTCTGTTTTTGAGCCCTTGAATTTTCAAGTGTATTTCTTGTTCTTTCTCATGAACATTTCAAATTTTTTTAGTTAGAAAAGTCATGTTATCATCCAATTCTGAATTACTTTCTTCACTGGAGCTGTTAGTTGATGCCTTAAGTGTTGTGACTTTCTTTACTTTATTCTACTTATTTTTCCTCTCATTTATTGCTAGCTCATAAGTGATGAGCGATCCAATTAGTTCATCAACTGACATCTCCTTCAGATTCCTTCCTTTGGCTATTGCAGTAGTCTTAGCTTCCCAAATTGGCAGTAGTCCCTTGAGTATTTTCCTGATCAACTCATAAGTAGGGTAAGATTTACCAAGAGCATTTAAAGAATTCGTGAGGTGTTTGAATCTAGTGTACATAGATTGAATAGATTCATCAACAGACATTGTAAATGCCTCATATTCACTAGTAAGCATGTCTATCCTACTATCTTTTACTTCCTTAGTACCTTCATATGTAACTTCTAATTTTTCTCAAATCTCTTTAGCAGTGTTACAGGCCAATAGCCTATTAAACTCATTTACATCTAGTGCACAAAATATCAAGTTCATTGCAATAGCATTTATTTGCACAAATTTCCAGTCTTCTTTAGCATAGTCATCTTCAGTCTTGGGTATGTTTACCTTATCAACTACTTTCATAGGAATCTGGTTTCCCTTAGAAACTATTTTCCATATTATCCAATCTACATGTAAAAGATATATATTCATCCTTCTTTTCCAATAGGTGTAATTTACACTGCAAAAAATAGGTGGTCTAGTGGACGAGTGTCCCTCACCGAATAAGGTTACACCGATGTGTGCTATGTGATCCTTTTACAAAAATGACGGTTAAGTCTATGTAACCTCGCTTTGATATCAAATGCGAATTACGGTGTTATCCCAAGAGGGGGGTGTATTGGGTATTTCAAAATTATTTAAGTTTATTTAACCAATTAATCCCTATTTCAATATTTAACAAAATAATCGCAGGGGCTTGAAATTAGTTCAAACTATTATCTTAATAAATTCAATTATACCTAATTAATTTTCAAGTGCATATAATATTAATCAACATACAAACATGCAAAAACTGAAATGAAATGCAAGTGGAAATTAAAAAGTTAATGGAAGAGAGAAGGCAAACATAATTTTATGAGGTGCAACCAACCCAGCCTACGTCCTCGCCTTGAGCAACCCACTCAAGGATTCAACTAAATCCCTGCTCCTTTAACAGGGACGGAGCTTCCCTTACAATCCTCTACTTACAAGAGGCACAACTTCCTTCTACTCCACTGCTTACAAGAGGCACAACTTCTTCCTCATCGGTTCACAACTCGAACCGTGATTATAATATAAAATTATAATTCTGCAAAACTCAATATTGCTTCTAACCAAACTAGTGAGTCTAATAGAAATCATAACACATATTCATATGATAAAACGTGAAACTCAGTATGTATGTAACGATAGAATCGTTATATGAATGATATGCTTCACAAATCAATATCTCTCAAAAATGATTTTATAAATAAATGCTTTAGAGAAACATATGGTTCAATTTCAAAATACTTTATGTAAGATTAGAAAATAAGATCCTTTCAAAAATAATCTTTCTTAATGCGCAGATCTATGTTCTTGCTATCAATTATTTGTAAAGTTGAATCTTTGAATAAATATACAACTTTAAATATTGCAAAGATTTAAACACTATGTTTCAAAAATAATATTCCTCAATAATATGTATTAAATGATTCTTACACTAATAAAATAGCAAATCTTTGAATAAAGATATATTTAAAACTTTCTTCAAGATTTTTGTTTTAAACAAAAACTTTTCTCAAGTAGTGATCTTTCACAAAAGTATATATAATTAATAACTCAAGATCAATCTCTCAAAATGAATATTCAAGAATAAGTTTGTGAGATGAAAAAGGCTTTGAGAATAAGCAACCAATTAGTTTGATCACCAAACTTCAATACCCAAGTTTTTTGCACAATATTCGCTGGAACTCCTTTTGAAATCAACGTAGCCCAAGCTTAGATATGATATAAATACAGGAAAGAGTTTAGCAATGTGTTCAATGCTTTCCAGAGTTGTGTATACATCCAAGCCTCCCAATCATATGCCAAAAGTGAGGCACTAGGGTTTATAGGTTGTTTTTATAAGTAATCTCAGCCTTAGGTTAAGTCTTGACCGTTGGATCAAGTTGATTAAGTGAATAACCCGTGTATTTTCTTACTAAAGCTCAGATTTTTAAAGTTTATCCAGGTTTAGATGACTGAGCGTTCAGGTTCAGTTGTCTGATGTTCCTTAAAGTACTTAAAATTATAGTATGAAATAGGGTTAGACGACTGAATTGTGGATTTGGTCTTCTGAAGTCCCAACTCAAATGACTGAACTAAAGGTTCAGACGTCTGAACGTGTTCTTCTTGTTCTGTGTTTCAAAATTAATTCTTCAGATGACTGAACTAATTCTTTTGTCTTCTGAGGAAATTCTTTAGACTTCTAAAGTAAAACTTCAGTCGTCTGAGGTTGCATCTTCAGTTTTCTGAAGGTACACCTCAGTCGTCTAGGCAAACCAAATTCAAAATTTTTATTTTCAATTTCAAAATCAATTTTGCTCTTTTGATCCCTCATAAAATATTTCTGGGGTTCAAAATAAGGACTCTAAGTCCATGTTTAACTCTAGAAGATTTTCATGAGATGCATGTGTAGGGCATATTTCGAGCTTCTAGCTATATCATATAAAATATGCACATACAATCAATTTTAAATACCCATTCCCATGACGATCTTGAACTTGATTTTTGCATCTTCATTCTTCTACTCTTTTAGTTCCATGGATTGTGTCAAGTTATATATGCTTTAATCCTTGGGGCTTCCATGTCTTCGTCACCTTTCGTGCATGCTAAGTAATGTTCCTCCTCACATTCTCAATGCACAGATCAAATACCAAGTAATTTTTCATTATCAAAATAGGATTGAATTCATAGAGTCAACAAATATTAATTTAACTGAGAATTCTTAGTAATTGTACTCATATCTATATACACATACATATATACATACATATATATATATATATATATATTTCTCAAAAATGTGATCATGCTCAGTAAATATCTCTGTGCAAAATAACATATCTGCCAAAGTATAAGGGTGTAACGCGTTTGTAATGAAGAACCCATTCATATCACCATCTTCTAATAACCCCACATGACCGGGTTATGCAGCCTGAAGGCGAGACTTAACCCTGGCTAGCCTACCAAGTTAAGTCAAAATACCTTGTTTGTAGTACGATTGGCCTACTACAGCATGGAACAGACCCAGGGGCAGTCAACATCTCTCTGAAGGCTCAATCAACTTCCAATACCAACACGCTCCCCGATCTGTGTGGTTGCACAAACTCAATTACTAGCAACGGTACCATGCTCTCATATCATTAATCAATCGAGTTCTCATTTCCACCACTTAATATAGATAATAATATATTTCCAAAAGCTTTCATTTCTCATAAGCATGTTCAAGCTTATGAGTATCTACGTTTGTGTAACACATCTCGTCTGTAACTCATGGCTGTTCATCATATCTGTTAGCATAAAACCATTGCTTCTGTATATATCGCATACCATCATATCTAATAAAAACATGTCTGTATAAATCTCGTTTCATCATATCTGTATAAAACATATCTGTATATACTCATATCATCATATCCGTGTAAAACATGTCTATATATATCATCATTTTTGTATAAACCATATCTCAATATAAATCACATTTCATCATATAATATTTTAACATATTTATTTTTCAGTGATCAAAACCATTCCTCATGCCACACAGATTTTCAATAATATGTTACAACATAATACTTATCTAGAAAAACATATAATAAGTCAAAGCCATTATTTTCATATGTCTGATAAGTCAGAAAATTACATTTGCACTACAAAAAAACTGGTTTTTAGTGACGAAAGTATTAGTGACGGTTTTAAAATTGTCAATGATAGTGTTGTATTAGTGACGATTTTTAAGAACGGTCATTAATAGTGTAAGCATTAGTGACGGTTTTAGCAGTCGTCACTAATACTTTCGTCACTAAAAACTACGCGGTAAACAATTTTCGCGCAAAATTTTTTTCGGAAAAATATTAACGATGATTCTAGGGTATTAGTAACAATTAACAAACCACCACTACTAATATTTATGAATATATAAAATAATTTAGTTAAGAGTATTAGTGACGGATTGAGAAATTCATCACTAATAATACGGTATTAGTGACGGTTTCAAAACCGTCACTACTAGTGTTTTTTATTTAAAAAATATAAAAAAAATTTAGTTAAGGGTATTAGTGACGGATTGGGAGACCCGTCACTAATAATAGGGTATTAGTGACGGTTTTGAAACCATCACTAATAGTGTTTTTTATTTAAAAAATATAAAAAAAATTTAGTTAAGGGTATTAGTGACGATTTGGGAGACTCGTCACTAATAATAGGGTATTAGTGACGGTTTCAAAACCATCACTAATAGTTTTTTATTTAAAAAATATTAAAAAAAAATTAGTTAAGGGTATTAGTGAGGGATTGGGAGACCTGTCACTAATAATAGGGTATTAGTGACGGTTTCAAAACCGTCACTAATAGTTTTTTATTTAAAAAACATTAAAAAAAAATTAGTTAAGGGTATTAGTGATGGATTGGGAGACCCATCACTAATAATAGGGTATTAGTGATGGTTTTAAAACCGTCTCTAATAGTTTTTTTATTTAAAAAATATTTAAAAAAATGAATTAAGGGTATTAGTGATGGTTTTGAAACCATCACTAATGGTGTTTTTTTTTTAAAAATATAAACAAAAATTTAGTTAAGGGTATTAGTGATGGATTGGGAGACCTGTCACTAATAATAGGGTATTAGTGACTTTTTTGAAACCGCCACTAATAGTGTTTTTATTTAAAAAATATAAAAAATTTAGTTAAGGGTATTAGTGATGGATTGGGAGGGTAGTAGTGACGGTTTTGAAACCGTCACTAATAGTGTTTTATTTAAAAAAATATAAAAAATAATTTATTTAAGGGTATTAGTGACAAATTGGGAGACCTGTCACTAATAATAGGGTATTAGTGACAGTTTTGAAACCATTACTTATGCTCAAAATCTGAAATCCTCGCCTTAACCCGCATAATTTCCCACACTTTCCCCAAATTTCTTCTTTCTCCTCCCGCCTCCTTCTCCCTCATGCGGTCTCTTCTTTCCCCAAATTTCATTCTGCTCCTCCCTCCTCGCTCCTCCATGGACGCACCACAGTCCTCCCGCTACTGAATCTCAAGTTGCCGCCCAAAGCGTCTCCTTTTTGCATCCATGGCGATCGCGGACGCGCACGATGGAGGCGTAGGCGCAAAATCGAGTTCGCACCACGACTTGGATCTCAACCTCTCTATTAGGAGGAGACCTAGAGCTGGCACTGCCAGAGCTGTACCCAACTCGTCCCCACCCACGGACTCTCCGAGAGCTGAGAGCTCCGTTGTTGGTTCGCCCAGCGATGGGTCCTTTATAATTACACCGCAGGGTTCCTAAAAAAAAATTAGCACCAAATTTTCTGAGATGATTTGAAAATCCACCTTCTTCGGTCTTCAGTCAAGAGAGTTCGAGAGAGAGAGAGAGAGAGAGAGAGGAGAGAGAGAGAGAGAGAGAGAGAGAGAGAGAGAGAGAGAGAGAGAGAGAGAGAGAGAATGGTGCGACACTCAATTCCAGATCTCCACGCACATGATTTCTTCCAGGTATGGATTTTGTCCTTCTAAAAGTATCAGCTTTTCCAGATTTTAATTTCCATTTTGGTTGCTGAGAAAATACAGGAGAAGAAAGAAAACACCTGGTCTGGTGTTCAAGCGGGTGTTTCGCGATCCCTTGTTTTCTTTTATTGTAGTTTAGTTTCCTAGCAATCAAATATAGCAAGGGGAATGTTCTTAATTCACCGTTTCTCACAGTATTTTCTCAACGTTGGTTCTAGATTCTTCGTGCTCGCTTTCAAATCTTTATGGTTTGTAATACTTCCATTATTTTGTGCTCAACTAATGTTTAACTCCTCATGGTTGCTAAGAGAATTGAACAAAAGGGGAAAATAAGAAAACATTGAATCTCACGTTTTATGTAGTTATAATGTCCCGGGAGAGTCTAGTCTCACCTAAATCAGTTGGCTAGGTTGCGCCGGTTTGGCATGTTTATTGGTGCCGTAAAAGGGCTCTGAATATGCTTAATGAACCACTCGCTTGCTTCAAAAACCATAAAACAAAATAATATGGCATTTGACGTGTGTATTTAAAACTCCACTGATATTAATGGGATCCGTGTGGCCACTAAAATCTGAATCCTACAAGTTGTTTGTTGAATTGCCTAAATGGAAAATTTCAATTGTTGACATTCTTCTGCCATTGTTGACCTGATCCTACAGTGTAAGCAGCTCAAATTTCTTCAAACCATGCTCTGCAGCTGGCTATAAAAAACAGATTGGAACCACCACACGCTGCATCCACCAATACTCTAGAAATTCTCTATATATACAACTATACTGCAATATAAAATAATATTTTTTTAGCAAAATATGGTGTCTGAAAATGTGAAATTAGAGTTATTTTTTTTAAATAAATAAAAATTTATAGTAATAAATACACATCCTTTATAATTACACCGGAACTTATAAGTTCTAAATTCACAATCAGTTATCAAATTGAAATTGCTCACTTGAAATTGGGGCCTTTATCCAATCTCTAAAAGCTTTGAAGCTTCAGGTAAGGTAAGGATCTTTTTCCCTTGTTCTTCTCTAGTCGTAGCTCATATTGGTACTTTTATTTTATTTTTTCTCCTTTTGTCATTGATGGGTCGTCTTAGCATTTGAATCACCAAGGGAATTTATACTGTCATTTGCTCATTCATTTGTTCTAGGGTTTATATTTGACAGGCACACACTCGCACTATCTTTGCTTTGATCTATTCACATTGAAATGTTAGGGTCATTTAAGCTTGAAATGTTGTGCCCTTCAGATGTGTGGCACACCTACTGTTGACATTTACCTGATTTGCTGTAGTTTTTTTTTTTTTTGTAGTGCCATTTCATCCTAATTGTGATCTATTCTTCAAGTATTAATGAATATTGGTAGTATCCCTGTGTCACATTTTCCCATTTTTTGAGTCATCTGAGAGATGGGGGTGCGATGGGATTCCCATTAGATTGAATATCCTTGTGTGATAATGCATGTGTTAACTCTTTACTAATAGCATGAATATTTTGTTATTGACTATGAATGTTTGATTTGCTAGCATGCTACATATCTTGTTCTGGATGCTTCCACTTCATTCTTTGGAGTTTATGATGGACATGGAGGTAAGAATCGGGAGGTTCAGGTACTCTTATAGTGGGGTGGATGGTTATTCTTTATCTAGTTTACCTGGAATTTCTTTTTAAAATTGATTTGAAATGCGATAAGCCTACCCATGTAGACAAAATGAATTTTAGCCTTTCATCTGATAGGTTGTCTCTTATAGTTAAGGTATGATTTAAATATATAATTCATTTTTTCTACATAGGTAGGCTTATCGCATTTCAAATCAAATTTGAAAAGAAACTTTGGGTAAACTAGATAAAGAATCGTTGATGCAGCCACCACCATCCATGGCCTCGTCATCCTTCTTTGTCATCCATGACCTCATTGTCCTTCATCACCCTCCATGACCTTGTTGTCTGCTCCATCACCATCAAGGTCGAGGATTCTGAAGTTGGGCCCTAGATTGCAGATTGAGTCATATTGTTCGAGAACTTCGCCCTCGAGGATGACGCTGCAACAAGCCATAGCTGCCCATGCTGCCATGGTCTCTCACTGTCGAAGCTCGCATCACCATCAACGTGGATCCACTCTCAATGCTAAAGTTCCATTGTTTTCTTCAATGAAATAAAATTTTTGTTCAAAATAAATTTTAAATTAAAATAAATTTATTTATTTAAAATAAATTAAAATATATTTAGGTCAATCTAGGCGGCACTGTGGGTGTCGATGGAGTCCGACTGGACGATGGTGATCGTGACAACCTCAGTGGCTGTGATTGTCGACTTTGTAATGTTTTTGTGGCAGATGAGATCGAGGGAGCAAGGGAAGGACAATGTAT